>NW_026727141.1:0-34621 GCF_029784015.1 Lycium ferocissimum | reverse complement strand
AACGGAGTAAAATATGTATTTTATAAATCAAAATGATTTTTATAAAATTATTTTGACAATATTTTGCCATTTCATTGGGTAAAATATTTCAAATATATATTGTAGACCATTTTAGGTGTCTTGCATATTTTGCCATGAATATTAAGTATATTTGTCAAAATTAATGCAAGATAGTTTAAAACAATTATTTAACTGATTGTTTAAATTGTTAGTAGTATCAAAATTAACAAATATTTTACTCTGTTAAATCAAGAAAATTGACTAATTAAATAAGATAATCAATTTCATCTCAATTTAATGATTCTTTTTTTCTACACTTGCAATTATTTCCGAAAATTAATTACAATTTGAAGTTCTGATAGTTGTTTGAGTTAATTGTGGCTATGAATAAAATAGCAAATTACTTGATATGTGTTTAATTGAGGCTATAACTGAAATGAATAATTTATCTAATGCATTTGGTCAAACTTGAAAAGGGCAATTAATTTTAATTTGGTCGTAATTAAAATGGTTAATTAATGGCCATACTTTTAATTTTGGCCACTTGTTAAAGTTAAATAATGATATGAAATAATCATATGAAATAAACCTGTTAGCTTATTTTACAACTAGTATGTGTTCGTTGTTGGGACTTAAGATTGATACAGGCCTAATCTGATATGAATATTTTGTTTGGCCATGTGTTTTAGTGTTATGAGTTTGTCTAGGTCATTTGTGCTTATCTAATGTTTCAATATCTAATGTTTACTTAATTAAGGGATTTTAGCCTAATATAGTTTCAATACAATCTTTTTATGTTTGTTCATCTTTTGTTTCAACCATGTGATGACTTATATACTCTCCTTAGCAGCTCTTGTGTTCCATGCTTATGTATGTGGTTTGGTTTGGTCTATCAGTAATAATATAGTTGTTTGAATGAGTATGTATGTTTGTTTGATTCCTAGAGTTATTTTGTTCAGACTCAATGGTTC
This sequence comes from Lycium ferocissimum, assembly GCF_029784015.1. Lineage (NCBI taxonomy): Eukaryota > Viridiplantae > Streptophyta > Magnoliopsida > Solanales > Solanaceae > Lycium > Lycium ferocissimum. Next base: position 33,650 of record NW_026727141.1, on the reverse strand, counting down.
ACCTGTATGCCCTTTGATGTCTTTGTCCTGTACTTATGCACCTCTTGCCCTTTTGATAGCTTGTGTATGACCTTATTACCTTTATAGGATCCTGCAATAACATTATTTCTCTGGATTTTGTTTGTTTCAAGACGGAATGTTGGTATCTTGGTCTAAGTGTATGACTATAGGTTAGAGAAGTTAAAATGATGTTGAGTCTGTGTTAGTTCACCACATGGGAACCATGTCTACTTTGCCTTTCATGTTCATGTTTAAAACTGTTAATAAGGCTAAAATCACCTAGCTTAATATTCACTTGTCTAAAACAAGGTATAAAAAAGAGATATAACGATGAGTAAATTCTTGAAGAACTTGCTTTTTTCTTGAAGGTCATTAGGAGTCAAAATGATATGCTAGCTGCATACTAGTTTATGTTATGATGTTGGCCCGAGTAAGATTAACAAGAAGCTGGGTAGAAAATAATAGAGGTTTTGATAAAATGATCAGTCTTTTGTCACTCTAGATTACGAGTTAGACCAATCAGCTCACCTAAGTATAATGAGATCGTATTTGATCTTGTAAATGAAAAAGGAGTTCAAAATGGTTGTCACTTGGTTTGTGGAAACATAGAAAGTGATTTATGTAGGGCTAAGGAGGGCCTAGGAAAGGCTTTGAGTTTTCACTCAGTTGACCTAGGCTGCTGGGGTTCCTTCCCATGTAATCACAATATTATGGGACCCCTTTCGATCTCTGAAAGTTTAAAATAAGAGGACAACGTGAATAAGTAATATTGGTATTGATTTCTTTTTACCCTATTCCATTTCTTGACAACATTTATTAAATACTCAAACAAAGGAATAATTATCCAGTTTTGCCTAAAAGAGGTGATCTTTATTTGCGTATGCTTACTGATTATGTGAATGATCCTGGCCTTTGTCTATTTTTAACCAATTGTTATGTGTTGTTTATTTCTAAGTTAATAGTATGACAGTACCCAAGCATGTATATACTTAGTATATATGAATGCATACATACGTGTTTGAAGTTGTGTTTGAAGAAAATGCTATGTCCTGTTCCTTCTAAATGGTTAGTTTTCCTGTGATCATTCCTCTTTGTGTGTGATCATTCCTCCTTGTGTTGACTACCCATATGTATTTGTCTTTATTTGGGCCCTGTTAAATGTTCCTTTGTTGTTAGTTGGGTGTGTCTCTCTTATCAGTTCACTTTGGGCCTTCACTATGCTACTCTTGTTTAAAGTATAGTATTGAGTTTTAATATACAAAGAGTTATGTATGCATGCAGTATATTTAGACTATATTTGAAATTCACTTTTGTTTAATTAGTTAATTAAGTCTAAATGCGCTCTAACCTCATTTTTCTTTTTTCCCTCTCCTCTTTGCATGGAAATGTCACCGCTGGGCTATTTGGGTAAACCTTTCACAAGCCTCTGTTGGGCCAGAGGCCCAACACTATTTCTTTGATCGAGTCCTCTTATACAAAGGCCCAACCATGGGTCAAAATGACAACTGGTTGGCTTAGGTAGGCCCACCAGCCTAACTGTCTCTTTTCATTTCATAATCCTATATATGGGTGTATATGTGAAAGATGATTGTAAATAATGAAACCCAAATGTGTAGGACTTATATATGTCGCGTAGAATAGATAAGTTACCTTAAATGATTTTCAAAACTAGACCCAAAGAATAAATGATGCATGAAATATGGCAAATGATTTTCTTTAAGCTTAATGATTTTGAAAATTGGGATGATACAAGATACATATGCATGTATATGGCTTTGAGGAAACTAATGGGATGCTGATTTTCAAAGATAAAAACAAGTGTTTTAGTTTAAGATGAAATGTTTTTTGAGATAATGTTGGACTTAAATTGTCACGACCCGACTAGGGGCCATGACGGGTACCCGGAGCTGACTACCGAGCACCACTCATGCTAACCATCATACACAACCTGATCGCATATAATCTCCAAGGCATTACATAAATATACATAAGCCCTCACGGCTGTAGAAATGATATACAAAAATATGCACTAATGTATCCATAAGACAACTACTACCCACGTATCCGTATCTACGAGCCTCTATTAGAGTACTGAGACATAAGGATGGGACAGGACCCCATCGTGCTCAAAAAAGAATGTACTAACAAATGGCACCTCTGGAATAGTGGAGTGCTCCTGTGAATCTGCCGAGTAGCTCCTAAAGATCTGAGCCGCCTCCTTGCCTACCTGTGAGCATGGACACGGCGTCCAAAAAGAAAGGACGTCAGTACGAATAATGATCTGAGTATGTAAGGCATGTACAATAATAACAGGTCGAAGAGACAAAAGAACATTAAGTAAGGAAACAACCTGCAACTGGATGTCACTTAAGACAGAATAATGCATGCCAACTTACATCATAAATAACATCATATCGAGTATGCATATATAAGCTGCCCGACCATATAGGTACGGTGTGATCATCATTAGCCCGCATCCAGGCCTTCCGCGTCCGGGGTAACCATCTTATGCCGCCCACTAGTGGTGTCTGCCCATGACATCTAGACATGGTGTGTATGCCGCCCGCCTTAGCTGTGGCTGCCCGACCATGTAGGCGCGGTGTAATCTAATCATTATATACTTATCATAAAGCATGCATTAAAACTCAAGTACAAACTATAACTCTATCGAGGTGATGTATGGTCGAGAACCCCCGATTTCCATTATGGAGTAGTTATGATCATCATGCCTCACCTTGAAGGAACTAGCCCTATAAAATGAGTATAACAACAATGAGAAACATCAAGGAATCATTAGCTTCGTAAGACTATCGTATCATAAGCTTTAGAATCTCTAGACTTAGACTCATCATCATCATCTTCATATTCACAATGCATCTCTTATCTTTATTTCATACGAAGCTCTTAATAATCATAGACTCATAGTTTTCGAAACATAAGAGAGTCATAGAAAAGATAAAGCAAGTCACGTTATAGGAATCATGCCTTAGAGAAGAAGGGACTAGCCTTACATACTGTAACGACCTGTTTAGTCGTTATAGTGTTTTGACCCATTTAACCTTGTTTACCCTTTCCCCAAGTCCCGTTAGTATGATCTATGACTTAATAAAGTCATTGGGTTGGTTTCCGCAAGGTTCGAGTGTAATTGAGTCATTGATGGAGAAACTAGTTAAGTTGATGAGTTAGAGTTGACCATGGTCAACATTAGGTTAGGATGACCCCGTGTCTATGTTTTGGAAGTTCCAATATGTTATTATGATGATTTTGAACTTGTCCACAAGTTTTGGTGAGGTTCCAAAGAGTTTTAGATGGGTTTGGGGTTTTGTCGCGCTCGTATTCGGTGTTTTCGCCGGAGGTTTGTGGATAGAAATGGCTCCATATTGAGCATCCGACCTTTGTTTTGAGTAAGGTCTGAACCATTAGATCTGTATCGAAATTACGGAAGTATAGGAAAAATAATCGACGCGTTTGGCCTCCGGATGAGGGAGTTATGACCATTTTAGTGCGGACCTGTCCAGCAAGGCCACTATAGCGACCAAGAGGCCACTATAGCGGGACCGCTGCAGTGGTCTGGAGACCGCTACAGTGGCCAGCAGGGCCAGAAATCTCTATTTTAATTCCCCAACCGTGAACCCTTAACCCAAAGACCCCAAAGTCAGTTTTTAAGAGAGAGTGGCAAAATTCATCCCATTCATTGATGAAAGCATCTTGGAGGGTAAGTCCCCATCTTTATTTATTCCTTTTCCCTTCTTCTTCAAGATTCATGATTATTCTAAGAGGTCCATCAATGGTGGGCAAAAGTCCTAGAATTAGTAAACCCTTAAATAATTGGTGGGTTGTTTATTTTATTGTTGATTAATCATATAGGGAGTATATATTATCACTTTCTAGGAAAGGAATTTGATTTCTTATGGATGAAATTGTATGTTGAGACTAGGATTCAAATAAAAATGGAATCTTTGTTCTAAAATCTATTGGAAAGGGTAAATTTGATTAGAAACCCACGAATTGAAGGGTAATGATTATAGAGATATAGGTTATGATTAATTCACCATTGAAGGATGGTTTCATCCAATTGAAAAGGGTAGAAGTAAGTGGTTCTTCTTCCCCAAATTGTTGTTCTTGTTTAAATACATGGTTTATTGCTTACTTAGCATCATATTGTTAGACTTTGACCGTTATGAGGCGCTTCGAAAATAGAAAGCTCGTGTGGAGTAGTTCGTGGCTCCTGTTCAACATTCGTGGTAGGTTATGGCTTACTTCAGTTAGACTTTGATTAGTGAAACGTAAGTATTGTATAGAATTGACGAGAGAAAGCATGATTAGGTCTTCGAACATGGTGTTTTTGTTGGATATTAGCTAGGTAGGTATGACTTCTGATTTTGTGGGCTCGTCGCGTTACTTTATGCACTGAAACATGAAGTGTAGTTGTATTCATATTATGGCGGTTCGGGATGGATTTCTCTTCAGTTGATTTTTGTTGATGGTGGCTTGTTGCCCTATTATTGTGATTAGACTTATTGGCTAAATTGTCATGTTGTACCCAGTTCTCTCTTATTGTGACATATATTATCAGAGAAAGGAAGGATAATGAGTTTAGCCTTGAATTGTGATATGAACTTATGACAGTGCGTAGATGAAAACTTGATGTATGATTGTTGTTGATGATAATATATAGAAAAGTGGAGCTTCTTGGTGATGCAAGACTTAGTTGTGAGGCGTACTTGCTACATGTGGAAGTAAAGAGGGACATAGACTATTATGCTGGTTGAGATGATTGTATGATTCATTTCATGGCTGAGTTGATCAAAGTCTTGATATGACTGTTGCTTTGTGACGTGTACCTTCACTGTTGCTTTATTGGCTTGTATTGATTTGCCAAATTTACACTCATTTATGCATTCATACACTCATGCATGATGGAAAAGGTTTGGAAGACTTGTGGCATGATGCCTTCTGTTTGACATTGATATTGTTGATTGTTCATAGTCCATACATACTAATGAACTGAAATACATTGAGACATACATTGTTATGTGAAATTGTGCAGAAGTTAGTATAATCTTCTTGATGAACTTGTGATACAAATTGATGACAATTGTGGTGAGAAGCTAATATGATCTTCTTGATGAAAATAATATACTACTTGATAATTTCTCATTAAGAGGGATGTAACAGTGTTTCTTGTATAATCAAGTGCTCCGGGTCCGAGGCTCTTTTCGGAAAGGAGGGGGTATAAGCTCGTGTCCGAGGTAAATTTCGGGCGGAGGGCAATAAGTGACTTGGATCCGAGGAGTGTTCCGGAACGAGTGATACATGATGTGGATCCGTGACCGAGGTTCTTTCCGGGGTGGAGGATTTATGGCTCGGGTCCGAGGAGTGTTCCGAAACGAGTGGTACATGGACACCATGGGTCCCCTGCAGGTCATGACTACTGAGCTATGACATCAGTAGCATGTGTGTACAGTGTGTATTTGGCCAGGGCATTGCATCATATTGCATTGCACGTCATCATGTTTTGCATTACACATCATTATGTTTTATTCTACATTATTATATGGCTTGTTGTTTCTGATTTTGATATGTTTGCTGAAACGGCTGTTGTGGTATTGATTTGATCATTGACTGAGTTAAATTGTGGATTAGTGACTTTACCTAGAAAAGGAACTTGGACTTGTAATTATCAGGTGAGGTTATTGAAATTTGACAGACTTGTGGTTTCGAAGCTTCATCTTAAGTTGTGACTCTGTTATGGGATTTTCTGTGACTTGGATTTGAGTATTAAGTGTCTATCTGTTTATCTTGTTGATTTTATACTTATATGCGTGAACTAATCTTAATCGGCCTATGATGCTTACTAGTACGGAGTGTTTGTACTGATACTACTTTGCTGCACCCTTTTTGAGTGCAGATTGTGTTCCCGGGATTTCATCCAGACTACATCTCTAGCTTGAAGCTAGTTGCTCGATCAGATCAGAGGGTGAGCTTCTATCCATGCCATGCCACCTGAAGATCTCTCTTTCCAGATGTCTACTTTAGTCTAGACATTAACTGTTATTATAATTGAGATATACTTCATTCTTTAGACGTTGTTGGTTAGAGTCCTTGTACGATGAAATTCAGATTTTGGGGGTGTAACAGTTAGATTTCCACACTTGTATCATTTATTATTTATGACTTGGTAGACTATATATTCATTTACATGTTCATTGATTATTTTAGAATAAAAGATTAAAGAAGTTGAAACTGGCTAATGATTAATTGATTAATAGGTAAGGGTTCACCTACTAGTGATAATAAGGTAGGTGCCCGCACGATCGGTAATTAGGGTCGTGACAGTTGGTATCAGAGTTTTAGGTTAGTGAATCTCGTTCTACAAGGACGTGTCTAGTAGAGTTTTGCTAATCGGTATGAAGAGCTCAGTATCTATCTGCGAGAGGCCATGGGACACTTATGAAACTTTCACTTCTTTCATTCTTTCGTGCGACTTCATTCAAATTGGTATCTGTATTTCCTTGTCTTATTCTTCCACGAATAGTGGAAACTCGTCCCCTAAACTCTTATGCGAGTGATTTGCAATTATTGTTTGGTTGCATTAAGTCCACTGGGGGGCGACGTACGAAATTAGACTCCTGTTGGGGATTCCGAGGCCACGGGTGAGTCCACATGGTGTTTTTACTTTAATATGCACGTTTTGTTTTCATGTGTGAGGCCTCGGATGAAATGTTGGGTGATAGAGTGAAAAACTAGGTAAAAGTCGAGCTCACTGCCCTAAAGGCACTGCTGCAGCGGCGGTACCGCTGTAGCGGGAGACGTCAGCCACGTTCCTTTGTGGCCGCTGTGGCGGGCAGTTGCCTGCTATAGAGCGGGGTATTGATCATTATAGCGGTGAGCGAAGTTATGCTGGGACCGCTATAGCAGTGGCTTGGCTACTATAGCGGGACCGCTGCAGCGACGTAGTGATCGCCGCAGCGGTCGACGGGAAACAGTAGCTGTTTTTTTTTTTTTTTAACTTGAATTTGTTTCTTTTGGGGGTAGTTCCCTTGCCTTATCTTATGATTATCTATTATCTTAGGCTTGAATTAATGGTGCAAATGTATAGGGACTAGTTGGAGAAGATGAGTTTCTACCTTAGCATTGAGGATTGAATAATAGGCTTTGAATATTAGTTTAATTAGTGAGTCCTTCCTATAGTAAGATGGGATTTCATGAAGTAGTAAAGCATAAGCTTGAATGTCTAATCTAGACTAAGATTGATTAAGGAAAAAAAAAAAAGAGGGATCGTTCGAAACAAGAACTAACAATTTGAGAGTTATGTTGAGGTTATACAATGTGAAGTCGACTCGAGGGTTATGTATGAATTGGTAAGTTCTAGTATGTCATAGGCTATAGGGGACATTGGTTGGATAATAGAAACGGAGACTGTAGTGGTTATTGTGTTACTTATGGCTGATGAGAGATGATATTATTTATTGTACTATGTTTTTGTAATTACCATTGTGGTTGTTGAGCGTACATATATGTTTGTTGGTTGGTTTTCCCGAGTTGTACGACATCTTGCTAAGGGAAGGCTTATTTCTGAGATCTCTGAGTTAGGTTCCGTCGTATTAAAGAAATAGTGATCTTAATTAAATTAGTTGTCTAAGTCAGAAAAGGGTTAAGCATTGTCACACCCTAACCTTATTAGGGTGTGATGGGCACCCGACCCCGTATTCGGAGCCGAGCGAACCCTCCGACTCTGATTACGTACATATTCTTTTCCAATTTCCAAATCAGATCACATGGAACATACAGAAGGACTTTCAAAAGAACTGAGAACAGACATCGTCTTAGGCGGCCATGTGTATCAAACATATCAAACACATCATATCAAATCCGTAGGCGGGCGGAATGCACATCGCACGAACATACATACATGTACAAACATATAGGCCATTCGAGCTACCATAGCAAACGGGGGCCGCTCAAGACACGGATCTCGGATCGGGACCAAACAAACTTTGTGGACATATGAAGCCGATTACGAACGACATCCTGTACCCACGACCGTGTCCGCAAAGTCTCTAGCAAAAATCGAAAAGCACAACTTATGCTTACTCTGACTCGGCGACACTCCGATGGGAAGTGGAGCTCGCCAATCCCGCTGAAACCTCCTAGCCAAGTCTTCTGAACATCTGAGTGTACCTGCGTGGCATGAAACGCAGCCCCCGAAGAAAGGGGGTCAGTACGGAATATGTGCGAGTATGAAAGGCGAAATACGAATCATGATCGAATCAAATGTACGAGAAGTATAGCGACGAAATCATAACCGTATCCGTATGTACGTAACATATGTACGATATGCGAGTAATAGAAACAAATACGAAGTGACGAGATCAAACCAATGCGAAATGCAAATGTGCGAATGCAAATAAAAGTCATGCATAAGGCTCGGGGGAACGTGGTCACCCCCGACGACTGGTGCCACAACACATCATACTCCGTAAGTTTTCAAATCTCCGTACATCTCCGAACACATCGTAATATCACACACATCAAATCATCGAATATATCGTATGCCATATCACATCATAACACCATAAACGGTAACCGGCCCTATGGCGAGGTCTCGGAAACCGTAACACATCATACTGTCGAGTATGTCATAATGCGCACGATCACAGAACCGGCCCGGGTACCGGCGAACGAAGTCATAATATATACACGAGCAGAGTAGTGAGAAACTAAATGCACATAAACCCAGACTCGATGGAATGATCGAACATTTTTCAAAATATTTGTAGCGGATTACTCGAACAGAATACTTATCTCCGGAGCTTATATCATAATACTTATGTCGGTTTTGCTTTTAACGGTTACTTATGTCAGAGCTCATATATCGAAATGTTCATATCAAAGTACTCGAATCAGAACGTCCATATCAGGATTCTTATACCAAAAGTGGGGATACTTATGTCAAATTATTGGTATCGGAGCGCTTATCAGAATAATCAAGTCAGAACACTCATATCCGAGTTACCAGATACTTATAACAAACTCGGACAATAGCCAAAGGTTCTTCCTTAGTTATCGTACGGAATAAGATAAATAGAGCCATACACATAGGTCTCGGGGATTGCGGGCCCACCTCGGGTCGAGTCGAGGTGGCATACGTAAATTTACGAACATTAGGCCCTATGGAGCCACCGATGATAGTTTTAGGGTAATTCGGATCCATTTATGAAAATTTTAGATGTTAAATCAGCTTTCTCATAAAGCATAGAATATTTAATTCAATCGTATTGAATGAAAAAGGGCCAGACTCAGACTCGGATTTTCAAGAGTAGGACCATCCCTGAGACTCGTAATCAAACCTATCACAACTAAGACATGCCAAAGAAAGAAAGGGTAAGCCTTACATACCTTTTCCGACCTTTATGCTACTCCAAATTCAAGTTCCAAATCTTCCAAAATCTACAATTTGGTCACATTTACCAAACGTTAGTTAAAATCCTTAAGAATCCAAATCTTGAATCAACATTTGTCTACAGAAATTTCGGCAGTATCTCCCCTGTAAATACACCGTCCCGAGAATATGGCTCGGACCAAACCAACATCAACAAACCCGAGAATTCAACTCGGCCATTCCAACAACAATACTAGCAATTATTCAATTCAATTCAATTCAACTCACTTCAAATCAATTCACATAATCTTCTAACAACTCAATTAACATATTACTTTACCGAAACCTTCCCATTCACAACAACTATACATTTCATCATCATTCATGTATACTAACTCCAACAACAACCTTCCATCTTCATTACATAATTCATAACGACGACAACTAGAATATCAAATAATATCGATTTACATTAACTTACCAAAACACCTCTTATCCAACCATAACCATTTCTTACATATTTTCATGCAATATAAGAATTCAAGCTAATGCCGCATTAACTTCCTCAACATTCAAGTAATGATTACAACTTTATTTTAAACCATCAAACCTTCATTTTTCTTCATGGAATCTATAACACAACAACAAAATATCAAATAGAATTTGGGCACCATAACTTGCCAAACCACACCTCTATTTGGCCACAATAACAACATTCATATTTTCGTGAATTTTTCATCCATTTCTATGCGTCACAACAACAACCCAACGTACAATCTTCCAAACACATGTCTCATTTCCAAACTCATGAAGTATATTTGCAACATACACCTTAGCAGCTCTATTCTTATAATTATAAGGAACCATACTAATGTCACATTAACTTCTTCCATAATCCACAAACGATTGCAACTTCATTTTCAACCATTAAATCCTCATTTTACACCATAGAATCCACAACTACAACAATCAATATACTAAATAAAATCACTTCATCATATCTACACAAGACACTCTATGTTTGGCCAAACACCATACACACATATTTCATGGATTTCATCCAATTCTACATACTATAACACTTCCCAAATCATCTACAACACATGAAGGAAAAGATAAACCTTACCTCTTCCACCCATCCTCTTGCTTGGCTAAGCTTTCACCTTGCACCATGAATACTTTTGCTTGTTCCAATTAGTTGAATTACTAGAAGAAATAATATTTTGATCAATTTTCCAAGAGATGGATTTTTTTTTTTTTTTGTGCTAGGGCCGAAATGCCCATGCCTCTTTCTCTCTCTTTTTTTCTTCCTCTCTAAGCTCTTATGTTGTGGAAGAGAAAATGAAATGTCTAGATTTTTCTTCACCACTTATCTATATATATAGTCAAGCCTCACAATTAAAAATATGAACACATGGCCATGGGTGGGTCCCACTCTTTATATCACATGGCCAAGGTAGCATGTTCAAGAATTTTCTTGAACATTTTGTGAAATTCCCGTTTTGCCCCTAGCCTTCCACAATATTACAATGGGCCCTTTTGCGAATTTTCCTTTCTACCCTTAGTCTTTCTCAATATTTCCATACTAATAATATTCATAAATAATATTCATAACAATTCGTCCATCAAAAAAATTTTTGAAAATGGTCCCGTCCTTAACTTTCCACGACGACCTCGAAATTTCCAAACGTACAATATACGGGCTATAACAAGCATGAACTTAGTGAAGCAGGTGTATGAGTCCTGGTTTGTTGAGATAGATATGAGAAATAATTAATAAACTGATGGTAGTGAAGATTTGTCTAAGAGTTGATATACTGTTGTGACTTCTTGATAAATAGTAAATTTGTCATAATGTGCGAAATATAGGGATGTTAAACAGTTTTGATAGGAGGAGATGTTAGGAAGTGTGTCCTAATAAGGTAGTCTCGCGGAAAAAGGGTAAATGTGTTGGTGGAGTAGATAAGGCTATTGGGTTTCATGTGGTCCTTTTGGAGTATTAAGTAAGTGATAGAACAGAGAGGGTCGGGTAAGTCTGTTTTAAAATGTTACTTGGCTTGAATGATTGATAGGTAAAATGTTGACATAGTTATTATTAAACAAAGCGTGTTAAGATATGAATTCTTAAATTCTTAGTTTACTGATATAAGAAAGATTTGTTGTTTACGTTGGTGATCATAAAGGTCTAGAGAAGTTGAAATCATTAGAGGTACAATTTGGGATTAGTATGATCAAACTTCGGTATATTAGATGATGCATATGTGTTGTAGGAATTCCTGTGGTAGGTTCAAGTCCATAAATATGGAAATTGGGTCTTTGAGCTAAAGTTAGAAATAAGCCTTGACTGATAAGATGAATGGATTGTGGTTAGGGTGCACGTAGTGCCATGAAGGCTTCCGTGTGGTTATGATGCATGCCCTTGGGTTATCGTCAGCCTTCGTACTCCCCTTCTTCGTTCGAGGATGAACGATTGGTAAATTGGTATCGAATGTAACGACCCATTTAGTCGTTATAGTGGTTTGAACCATTTAACCTTGTTGACCCTTTCCCCAAGTCCCGTTAGTATGATCTATGACTTAATGAAGTCATTGGGTTGGTTTCCGCAAAGTTCGAGTGTAATTGAGTCATTGATGGAGAAACTAGTTAAGTTGACGAGTTAGAGTTGACCATGGTCAACATCGGGTTAGGATGACCCCGTGTCTATGTTTTGGAAGTTCCAATATGTTATTATGATGATTTTGAACTTATCCACAAGTTTTGGTGAGGTTCCAAAGAGTTTTAGATGGGTTTGGTGTTTTGTCGCGCTTGAATTCGGTGTTTTCGCCGAAGGTTTGTGGATAGAAATGCCTCCATATCGAGCATCCAACCTTTTTTTTGAGTGAGGTCTGAACCATTAGATCCATATCGAAATTAGGAAGGTATAGGAAAAAATAATCTACACGTTTGGCCTCCAGATGAGGGCGTTATGATCATTTTAGTGCGGACCTGTCCAGCAGGGCCGCTAGAGCGACCAAGAGGCTGCTATAGTGGGACCGCTGCAGTGGTCTGGAGACCGCCACAGCAGCCAGCGGGGCCAAAAACCTCTATTTTAATTTCCCAACCTCGAACCCTTAACCCCAAGACCCCAAAGTCAATTTTCAAGAGAGAAAGTGGCAAAATTCATCCCATTCATTGATGAAAGCATCTTGGAGGGTAAGTTCCCATCTTTATTTATTCCTTTTCCCTTCTTCTTCAAGCTCCGTGATTATTCTAAGAGGTCCATCAATGGTGGGTGAATGCCCTAGAATTAGTAAACCCTCAAATAATTGGTGGGTTGTTTATTTTATTGTTGATTAATCATATAGGGAGTATATATTAGCACTTTCTAGGAAAGGAATTTGATTTCTTATGGTTGAAATTGCAAGTTGAGACTAGGGTTCTAATAAAAATGGAGGCTTTGTTCTAAAATCTATTGGAAAGGGTAAATTATATTAGAAACCCACGAATTGAAGGGTAATTATTGTAGAGATATAGGTTAACCTATATGATTAATTCACCATTGAAGGATGGTTTCATCCAATTGAAAAGGGTAGAAGTAAGTGGGTCTTCTTCCCCAAATTGTTGTTCTTATTTAAATACATGGTTTATTGCTTACTTAGCATCATATTGTTAGACTTTGACCATTATGAGGCACTTCTAAAATAGAAGGCTCGTGTGTAGTAGTTCGTGGCTCCTGTTCTGCATTCGAGGTAGGTTATGGCTTACTTCAGTTAGACTTTGATTAGCGAAATGTATGTATTGTATAGAATTGATGGGAGAAAGCATGATTAGGTCTTTGGACATGGAGTTTTGGTTGGATATTAGCTAGGTTGGTATGACTTCTGATTTTGTGGGCTCGTCGCCGTTACTTTATGTCCTGAAACATGAGGTGTAGTTGTATTCATACTGTGGCGATTCGGGATGGATTTCTATTCAGTTGATTGTTGTTGATGGTGTCTTGTTGCCCTATTATTATGATTAGACTTATTGGCTAAATTGTCATGTTGTACCCAGTTCTCTCTTATTGTGACATATATTATCAGAGAAAGGAAGGATAATGAGTTTAGCCTTGAATTGTGATATGAACTTATGACAGCACGTAGATGAAAACTTGATGTATGATTACTGTTGATGATAATATATAGAAAAGTGGAGCTTCTTGGTGATACAAGACTTAGTTGTGAGGCGTACTTGCTACATGTGGAGTAAAGAGGGACATAGACTATTATGCTGGTTGAGATGATTGTATGATTTATTTCATGGCTGAATTGATCCAAGTCTTGCTATGACTGTGGCTTTGTGACGTGTACCTTCACTGTTGCTTTATTCGCTTGTATTGATTTGCCACATTTACACTCATTTATGCATTCATACACTCATGCATGATGGAAATGGTTTGGAAGACTTGTGGCATGATGCCTTGTGTTTGACATTGATATTGTTGACTGTTCATAGTCCATACATACTAATGAACTGAAATACATTGAGACGTACATTGTGATGTGAAATTGTGCAGAAGTTAATATAATCTTCTTGATGAACTTGTGATACAAATTGATGACAATTGTGGTGAGAAGCCAATATGATCTTCTTGATTAAAATAATATACTACTTGATAATTTCTCATTAAGAGGGATGTAACAGTGTTTCTTGTATAATCAAGTGGCTCCGGGTCCGAGGCTCTTTCCGGAACGGAGGGTGTATAAGCTCGAGTCCGAGGTAAATTTCGGGCAGAGGGCAATAAGTGACTCGGATCCGAGGAGTTTTCGGAACGAGTGATACATGATGTGGATCCGTGACCGAGGTTCTTTCCGGGGCGGAGGATTTATGGCTCGAGTCCGAGGAGTGTTCCGAAACGAGTGGTACATGGACACCATGGGTCCCCTACAGGTCATGACTACTGAGCTATGACATCAGTAGCATGTGTGTACAGTGTGTATTTGGCCAGGGCATTACATTATATTGCATTGCACGTCATCATATTTTGCATTGCACATCATTATGTTTTATTCTACATTATTATATGGCTCGTTGTTTCTGATTTTGATATATTTGCTGAAACGGCTGTTGTGGTATTGATATGATCATTGACTGAGTTAAATTGTGATTAGTGATTCTACCTGGGAAAGGAACTTGGATTTCTAATTATCAGGTGAGGTTATTGAAATTTGATAGACTTTTGGTTTAGAAGCTTCATCTTAGATTGTGACTCTATTATGGTATATTCTGTGACTTGGATTTGAGTATTAAGTGTCTATCTGTTTATCTTGTTGATTTTATACTTATATGCGTGAACTAATCTTAGTCGGCCTATGATGCTTACCGGTCTGAGTGTTTGTCTTGATACTACCTTCTTTGCACCCTTTTTGAGTGCAGATTGTGTTCTAGGGATTTCATCCGGACTACATCTCTAGCTTGAAGCTAGTTTACTCGATCAGATCCAAGGGTGAGCTTCTACTCATGCCATGCCACCTGAAGATCTCTCTTTCCAAATTTCTACTTTCAGTCTAGACATTAATTGTTATTATAATTGAGATAGACGTTGTTGGTTAGAGTCCTTGTACGATGACTTTAAAATTTTGGGGTGTAATAGTTAGATTTCTGCACTTGTATCCTTTATTAATTATGACTTGGTAGACTACATATTTATTTACATGTTCATTGATTATTTTACTATAAAAGATTAAAGAAGTTGAAACTGGCTAATACAACAACAACAACAAGCCCAGTATAATCCCACCATGTGGGGTCTGGGGAGGGTAGAGTGTATGCAAACCTAACCCCCACCTTGAAAGGTAGGGCGGTTGTTTCCGAAAGACCCTCGGCTCAAGAGAGTAAAACAAGACAAAAGGTCAGATAGGGCCAAGCATATCGAAATAATATGAAAACAAGGAATAACAAAAGCGAGAAAGTCATGGTAGAACAGTCCGGAAAGAAAGGAGCATTAACTACTATAGATAAATAAGATAATCAAAGTACAACGGCCCAACATATATAAGCAGCAATCAAATGCAGAAATCAAATGGCAATAAACAAATAAGCAAAACTACAACTACTATGGTGAAAGGATAAGCCACCTAGCCTTTTATCCTAATCAGAGTTCTCCACAACCTCCTATCTAAGGTCATGCCCTCGGTGAGCTGAAACTGTGCCATATCCTGTCTAATCACCTCTCCCCAATACTTCTTCAGCCTCCCTTTACCTCTCCTGAAACCGTCCATAGCCAACCTCTCACACCTCCACACTGGAGAATCTGTGTCTCTCCTCTTCACATGCCCAAACCATCTCAGCCTCGCTTCCCGCATCTTGTCCTCCACCGATGCCACACCCACCTTGTCTCGGATATCTTCATTCCTAATTCTATCCCTCCTACTGTGCCCACATATCCACCGCAGCATTCGCATTTCCGCGACTTTCATCTTCTGAACGTGAGATTTCTTGACTGACCAACACTCCGCCCCGTACAATAAAGTCGGTCTAACCACCACTTTGTAGAACTTGCCTTTACGTTTTGGTGGTACTTTCTTATCACACAGCACTCCGGAGGCGAGCCTCCATTTCATCCACCTTGCACCAATACGATATGAAACATCGTCGTCGATATCCCCATCTCCCTGTATAATACACCCAAGATACTTGAAACTTCCTTTCTTTTGAATGGCCTGGGTACCAAGCCTCACTTCCTCGTCACCCTCACGCGGTACGCCATTGAACCTGCACTCCAAGTATTCTGTCTTGGTCCTACTCAATTTAAATCCTTTAGACTCCAACGTCTGTCTACAGCCCTCCAGCTTATCGTTAACTCCGTTACGAGTCTCGTCAATCAGGACTATGTCATCCGTGAACAACATATACCAAGGCACCTCACCTTGTATTTGTCGCGTCAATTCATCCATCACCAAGGCAAATAGAAATGGGCTAAGAGGGCGATCCCTGATGCAACCCCATCAGAACAGGAAAGTGCTCTGAGTCTCCTCCTACCGTCCTTACCCTGGTCTTAGCTCCATCATACATGTCCTTTATCGCTCTAATGTACACCATAGGTACACATTTAGCCTCCCAGCATCTCCATAAGACCTCTCTTGGCACTTTGTCATAGGCCTTTTCTTGGTCAATGAATACTATGTGCAAGTCCCTCTTTCGCTCCCTATACTGCTCCACCAATATCCTTACAATATGAATGGCTTCTGTAGTCGAGCGCCCCGACATGAATCCAAACTCGTTCTCTGAAATAGAAACACCTCTCCTCACCCTCATTTCCACCACCCTTTCCCACACTTTCATAGTGTGACTTAGCAGCTTGATACTTCTATAGTTGTTGCAGCTTTGAATGTCTCCCTTGTTCTTTTACATGGGAATCATTGTACTCCACCTCCATTCTTCCGGCATCTTCATTGTCTTGAAAATGACATTAAATAACCCAGTCAGCCACTCCAAGCCTACCCTGCCTGTATTCTTCCAAAATTCCCTAGGAATCCCGTCAGGTCCCGTCGCTCTTCCCCTGCGCATCCTACGAACAACTCCCTTAACCTCCTCAACCTTTATACTTCTATAATATCCAAAGTCGCGACGCCTATCAGAGTGCTCCAAGTCTCCCAACACTGAAACTGGCTAATGATTAATGGATAAATGGGTAAGGGTTCGCCTACTAATAATAGTAAGGTAGGTGCCCGCACGATCGGTAATTAGGGTCGTGACACATACATTTACGTCTCTCCAACTTTATCAATTAAACGCTTTCCTCCAATGTTCACGATTCTACATTTAAGAGAATTCGTACTAAGATTAGATAATCGGAAACATACTTAAGCTTAAGCCAAAGCTAACGAAAATTGGGCAAAAGATCTCCTTTGTTTCTACAAATTCCCCCATATGCTATAACAACTCCCAACATTAATAACAACATTCATAATATCATAATCAATAACTTTTTCAAGTTCGACATTATCCAATTCCCTCAATTCCCTACCAAAATGATTCATGACCATAGCTATGGCATAGCATCGTATTCGTTCTCATATAATGCACCTTTTTTACATCATTTGTATCATTTACAACAAGACTTCACTCATAACATCTCAAGAATCATGATTCATGTCAAACTACTATTCAAGAAAACCACTATTCTTATATTTGTAACCCATTCTCTACTTTCTTCCAAAATCCAAGTCTTTCAACCATTCAATACTCTTAATAGCATTAAATGAACATAAAACTCACCTTTGATTGTGAAGGAATGAGTTTTGGATTGAATTGCTTCACTTGGAGAAAACCCTAGCTCCACTTTCAAAGAAATTTCTAGCTTCCATCAACGCTCATTAGCATTCTTGCACTTGATTCTACTAGTTTTGGTATTTGATCTTTGATTTCCCTTGAATTTATGTTAGTGAAATGTGTGGAATCTTCTAGAGGTCTTGAGAGAAGTGGAGAAGTTGGAAAAATGAGAAATTAGAAGTGGGAACATATATTTATACTTGGAAAATACTCAGCCCGATGGGAGTTATACGGACCCTTATACGGTCCGTATAATATTATACGGTCTGTATAAGTGACCGTATTTCACCATCAGGGAAATCCCCTTTTCTGTAAGGTTATATGGACCCCTTATACCGACCGTATAAAGTTATACGGACCGTATAAGTGGTCATATAACTCCATTTCTCTGAAGTTAATCTCGTCGTTTCGTTTGATCTCCAATCCTTATGGAACCTTCTTAGCACTTGTTTAACACTTCATTAATAATCTAAGGAGCGTTATAACTTTTCCTCTAGGCATTATTAAATCAACATTAGCTCGGTACTTTGCGACCCTTTTCAAAGCACGACTTATACTTTACCTTCTTCAACGAACTTTCTTCTCTTGCCTCGAATATATTTGGAATCTTAATTAGAATCATTAAGTACCCCTTCTTACTTGTAGGGACATCATATGCATCTTACCCTACGTTAGTCTATTTACAGTGCAACGACATGAAATTTTTCGAGGTGTAACATAAATGGACAAAAAACTGATTTCAAAAGATGAAGTAAGTGCTATGAAAGGGATTTTCAAACCATGACAAACTTAAGAATTTTTAAACCCTTTTGGGCCCAAGCCCAACCTTAAGTCAAGAAAATAAGAGGAAATACCCTTGGACTTTGTTTTGAGAGCAGGGTTCTAAGGTAGTATATGGTTGACCTTAAAATTGGCAAAAGTGGATAATTATACTTGTATTGAAGAAAAAAAAAAACTTTCACTATTTGTATAAACCCATGGAATATTTTTAAACTTTTCAAATAAATTTATAAGGGATTAAAAGCATAACATTTGGACCAAGTTAAGTTGGACTCTACTTAAGAGAAATCTTAAGTGGTCCGGAAATGAAGTGACTTTAATACTTTATATACATTTTGAAAGATTCAACCCTCTTATCTCTAAAATAAAAGACTTTTATCCAAAATATTTTATGACATGCTTTGACAAATTATATAAGAAACTAAACTCTTTTACGCAAATAATTACAATAATCACATATTTAAGCTCGTAGGTCAACCGTATTCCATAGATCCTTAATACTGGTGTGCTTAAAACCTTCCCTAGGGGATTAACAGAACCCTTATGTCGAACTCTAGTTTAAAAATGATTTTTCTCTTATTTGAATAAACCCTTTAAACTTGGTTTTCCTAATTTCCATTAGGTGGCGACTCTAAAAATACGAAAATCCAAATAGAGTCCACCACCTCGAAGTATCTTTTATTCCTTGCGCCAAAGTGTACCATAACAGAGGAGATTTGAAATATTTGCAATGAGTGACAAGGAGTCAATCAGGGACATGCACCAGATTCGTCAACATTACTAGCGATCTTATGGAACTTGCTACGGTTTTTCCCATTGAAGACTTGGTCATGAAAATTCTGAGAAGTCTTCCTCCTTCATGGAATTCAATTCATGGCTATTAGATAAGTGTGTGAGATAAGCAAAATACGAATAGAGGATTTATTTGTCAATCTACAAACACATGAAATTAAGGAAGGTTCTTCAGATCTAAAAGTCAGAAAAACTAATTTGGACACTGACAAAGAGGAACGAGGGGCAGGTGCTTACAGGAATGACAAGAACTACAAGATGGAGAAGACTGAGGAAGAAAATTTTGTACACAATGATCAGTACAAAGGGTGTTTTGTTTTTGGCAAATCTAATCTATGATTAGGAATCACTCACCATAGAGTCCTGGATGGATAAAGGCTATGATAACTACATGGAGTTCAAGCTCCAAGGATGATTTTGTGAAGGAAGCTGACCACACTACTCTTATGGCCATCGAAGATTCAGACTCTGACATCCAGGAAGACACCTGGGAAGGTATTCTTGACCTTAGAAAGCTAGATGGCATCCCTAAGAAAAGCCTCATGACCCTGATAGTAAATTTGAGTAATGAATGTAGGAACATGAGTGACGAAAGAGTTGAGTTCCT
This sequence comes from Lycium ferocissimum, assembly GCF_029784015.1. Taxonomy (NCBI): domain Eukaryota; kingdom Viridiplantae; phylum Streptophyta; class Magnoliopsida; order Solanales; family Solanaceae; genus Lycium; species Lycium ferocissimum. The sequence goes on along the minus strand of NW_026727141.1, from coordinate 13,794 downwards.
TATTGCCATTCTCAGCTTAAAGAATGGGCCTATGATTGTTTAGATTAGCGAAAACAAAACTAAAAAGGAAAATTCCTGTTATATCCGGCATTTTTGTGCATTCAAAAAATTTGGAAATAACCTTGAATTGTATGAAATAAGGTCAAATGTTGATTTGAATTAATGCATGTGTGTGTTGCTCATGAAAAACATTGGTGTGAAAGTACGGTGGAAGGCCAAGGGCAAAATCGGAATTTTGGAAAGTTGTGTCGGGAATTACAAAAATGTGATTCATAAGCTATTGGGCTCAAAAAAAAAAGAAGAGAAAATTGGGCCCAATTTATTGGAGTGGCCGGCCAATACATGGCCAAGCCCATGAATTTTTAGTCAATTTTTCCATGTGCCAAAATATATTTAAGGAGGACTAGTTCAAGAACTTTCAAGAAAAATCAAAGGAAATCAAGAGAAAAAAAGAAGAAGCCATTCGGCTCCAAGAAAGAAAGAAGAGAGAAAAAAAAAAAAAGAGAGGAAATTTCCTAGCCTTCAATCTTGACCCAAAAATCTTGTTCTTCGCGAATTCTTAACAAGTTTGAGGTGCTCTTCGACGTGGTATAATTGGTTTGGCGAAAGAACCACGTTTGCGAAAAATTGAAATTTGAAGAAAAGGTATGAATTTCATGTTTTAAGTTATGGAATGAATTTATATGTTAGGATGATTAGAATTAGACGAGGATTATGAAAGTATGACGTGTGTGCATGTGAAATATGGTTGTGGCCGTGAGCCATGTGGAGTGGAGAGGGAGTGAATTTGATTTTACTTAGCTTGTTAATTGTGTTGTTGTGACCTTTGTGACGTAAATAAAGGCTTGGCGACTCAAGTTGGCGTTGAAATGGCATGTATGTCGTTATGGGAAATTATATGATTTTATGTGGTTTTTATATAATTGTGGAAGTAATGGTCTAAGGTGTGAATCAATGTTGTGGTGGATGAATTTGGAAAATGACAATGCAATTTTGTAATTTGGTTGAAATTGTAGGAAGTTGGGTTGGCTTATGGTTTGATGGAAAACTTGTGCATTTAGAGAAGTAATGAGGAATGTGTTGAAATATATTTGAATGGTCTTGAATTAGTAGACAAATGTGAAAACGTCGATATTGGATGAGAAGTGTGAAGTTAGAACGGAAGTTGATGTATTATGTTGAAAGAAAGACTATTTATGTCCATATGTGTTTTGTAGTGTTTATTGGTGTTGTTGATGTTCTTGATGTTGTTGTTGGGTTGGTTGTTGTATTTTAAGCCGAGTTTAATCCTCGGGGATGTTAGATTTATAGGGGAGATCTTGCGCCGAATTTTGGTAGACAAGTATGGACTTAAGTTGAATTCGCAAAACTTGAAACTCATCTTTGGTAACTTTGACCATTTGCGGTTACGACCAAACGGGATCTGAATTTAAGTGAGCGTAAGACATCCGTAAGGTATGTGAAGCTATCCCTATCCTTCCTTTGGCATGTCCTAGGTGTACTAGGCTTGAATTTGAGCCTCGGGGTTATTCGTTCATCGAAATCCGATTCGAAATGGGGCACTATTCATTCGGTGCGATTGAACTAGAATCCTTATACCTTGTTGGAAAAATGCTCAAACGTCCGTAACTTGCGGAATGTAATCGAATTGCCTTGAAACTTCCATAAATGACTCCATTAAGCTTAGTATATGTAATTCGAGTACGCCACCTCCGTTGACCCGGGGCGGACCCGCTATTCCCGGATCTCCGCCTACTGTTTTATTTGACTTATTTTTGTACCACAATTGGCTATTCCCGGATCTCCGCCTACTGTTTTATTTGACTTATTTTTGTACCACAATTGAAGGAAAACTTTTGGCTATTGCCCTAACTATTAAGCGATATTCTATAAAACCTTTCAAAACCACTCGAAGGAGTGTGATATTTTATAAGACTTTTTCAAAACCACTCGAAGGGAGTGCGATATCTTATTATTCGGTTTTCCAAAACCACTCCGAAGGGGGTGTGAGATTTTATTATTATTATTACTATTATTATTATGCCCGAAGGGGGAAGGACTAGTATTATGTCTCGAGTGGCATGCCCGAAGGGCGGGGTAGCCCGATGCCACGAGTGACATGCCCGAAGGGGCTAGGGGTATTATGTCGGGGCCGACATGTCCGGCAATACCGGGATAGACGTATCCGGACCGGCATGCCCGAAGGGGCCATTATTTTATTTCGGGACCGGCATGCCCGGGCGGGCCGGATAGACGGATGTCGGGACCGGCACACCCGAAGGGGATTATTATTATTAATATCATTGTTGTTATCATTATTATTACTATTATTGTTATTATTATTAGGCCGGAAGCGGCCGTCCGAAGGGACTATTTTATGTAAATATTTAATTCATGTCAGGTAACCTAAACTTGCTTTAAACGTTAATTTTCGATTCATGCTTCGGTGACGCTTTACATATTCGGTACATATTCCGTCACGACCCCCTTTCTTCGGGGGCCGCGTTTCATGCCCGCAGTTCGGGGACGCGACCCGGTGACTCGGCCCGCTAGGAGAGCCAAGATCGAGGTCGGAACGGCTTTCTCTTGCTCCGGAGGTCGTTCGTTTTGGTATAATTCGTGTATATATTTGCGTCATACTTTAAGTTGCGAACGGTGGGGAGTCATGGTTCTTTTTTGGCTTGCCGACCATTTTTCTATTCTATTGTACGTAAATGGCGGAGGCCTTTTGGCTCGCCTTGTCTCATGTCGTGTATATATATGTACGTATAAGATGTTTTGAGATGTCTTGAGCTACGCGCTGGTTTTTATATTTCATTTACAATTCTTGTTTCAAAAGAAAAAAAAATTTCGAATGAACGTGTAAGGGTTCGCTCGACTCGGACGAGAGTCGGGTGCCCGTCACGCCCGGATGAAGATTGGGGTGTGACAATTCCTCCCTGAAGGAACATGTAGCTCAACTTGGTCCACTCATCTTTTCCTTCTAAGCTGATGCTCTAAAGTTGACTACCAATGTCGGACTCATTCAAAAAAGAACAAAGCCAGAACTTGTAGAATAGGAATTGGGGACTATATATGGAAAAGTTGATCACCAAAAACTCAAGTGTTACATCCCGTATTTACGTTCAATTTATGTACGAATACATTGAGGTTGATGAATGCACTTAAACGTGAGAAATGAGATTTTGGGAAAATAAAAATGAGCTGCCTTCTTACTCGCCATGCCTTCTTCACCTACTTACTTTCTGTCTTGCTTGCTTGAGCTACTTAATAAGTGTATTAATTACCAAACGAGGAGGAGACACGTGTTTAAGTGAAAAAGGACCAGCATGTATAATTCACTAATTAAGCAAGTAGGTGACAAGTAGGTGTATCACCTACTTATTAAAGGAAAGGCTACAATTAATTCCCTAAAGAAAGGACAAAGGTACCACAAACAAGGGACCCCTTAAAGGGGCTGATTCACTTTTATTTTCCTCACGAGGGACCCCTTAAAGGGGCTGATTCACTTTTATTTTCCTCATAACTTCAGATTGTAAAATGCATTAGAGAACTCATGAACTGTTCTCTCTAAACTTACCAGCCAAACCCAGCTAGAAATTAAAGTTTACTAAGGGATTGGAGTGTCGAAACATCCGAGGTGGTTGCTAGTGTTACACCTCGGAAAATTTCCCGTTGGTACGCAAGTGGACGAACTAGTGATGAGAGCGAGGAGTGCGAGTGTTTAATGTTTCATGGGCAATGTATGTAAATAGATGGGAATGAGTAGAATAAAAGGTCTAGAAATGTGAAAAGTTGAAAGTTGGCAAAAGCGCCGGTGGTCGTGAAGTCCAAATACGGACCGTAAAGTGGAATACGGTCGGTAAATAACTGTGTCATAAAATGGCATGCAAAGGTTTCAACTTTCGCTGGAGAAATGGTTAAATACGACCGGTGGACGGACCGTAAAGTGAAATACGGCCCGTAAACCATGGTCGTAAATCACCATGCATCTTTGCCAAGGTTTCGGTTCGCTTAAGGTTAAAGACGACGACGGGACGGTCCGTAAAGGGAATACGGACCGTAAACTCCATGGACGACCACCGTTCTCACCTCGGCCACAGCATTTCGAATTCATTAAATATGAGGACCAAGACTTATTTTATTTCATTGCTACACTACACCAATTCTCTCTAGAATCTCTCTCTACAATTATTACACAAGTTTTCAAGGATATTTGAGGATCAACAACATCAAATAAGTGAATCAAGAGTAAAGGAATCATCAAAGATCATCCAAGTCAAGAAATCCAAATGGAGAAAAACTAGGTTTTGCTCAAAGAGGAGTATTAGCAACCAAGGCTTGTTCCTAAAACATCTAAGGTAAGATTCATGATATTTATATGTTGTTTAAGGTATTTAGGAGTTGAAATACTTGGTCATTAAAAGAGAATAGCAAAATGGGTTATGAATGATGAATAGTGACGTTTTGAGACATAGTTGGAATTGAATCATGAATGTTGTTGGGTTTTGATATAAATGTGTTATAAATGACCTATAGACATGAAATGAGTGTTGGATACGAAAGAATATGACGATGGATTTTTAGTCATGATTATGGGAAATTGAGGTGAATTATGAAATGCGAATCATATGAATGAATGATGATTGTTGTTAATCATATTGTGATGATTATTATGAATGTTGGGAGTTGATATGGAATATGGTGGAAAGTAGTATAAACAAAGGAAGCGCTGCCCAAATTTCTATAGCTTTAGTAAGTATGTTTTTACGATGACATAGCTAATGTCGATATGAATTCCATTGAAGGTATAGACAAGCGCATTAAGGAGAACGAACAAGCGATAGAGTAGCTAAGCGGCAAAGGTATGTGAGGCTCATCCCTTTCCTTCTAAGATATGAGTCCTATGGCATGAATTTCCTCTTTTACTATGAATGTTCCATCTCCAAGAAAGTTAAGAGTCCTCTCTCATGAATAGCTATACGAGATAAGAAATATAAGATGAATATGAAAATGATGATAGCAAACTAAAGTCTAGAAATGCTATAGCCTATGATATGATGCCTCTAAGAAGCTAATGATGACATTTATGTAATTTAATGATATTGATCATTGTGCACACTCACCTTATGTTTGTTCCTTCAAGGTGAGGCAGAATACGTAAGAATGCTCATAATGACATCGGGGGTCCACGACCTTACGTCACCCCGATAAAGTATGAATAGCTAAGAGTCCCTATGCATGTATTGTAATACGTATATGATGTCAAGCATACCATGATGAGTTATGATAAGCATGTTATGATAAGCATGATGTAGTGAGTATATGATGATATCACACCGCGCCTATATGCCGGGCAGTCACCGCCAAGGCGTACTATACACACCATGGCTAAATGGCATGGGTAGACACCACTAGTGGGCGGCATGAGATAATATCCTGGACGCAGGATGCTTGGACGCAGGCTATTGATGATGCTAATGATATTGATGATGCTAATGATATTGATGATGCTAATGCTATTGATGATGCTAATGACATTGATTATTACACCGCACCTACATGGTCGGGCAGTTATTACAGTTATGCATATATGATATGATGATGAGTACGAAAGTAAGTCAGCATGCATGATCATCCTTATGATTCGATCGATTCTGATTGCTCCTTGTTTTATGCCTCCTCGGTTTATTGATGCTTTATTATTGTTTATGCTTCACATACCCGCACAATATTCGTCCGACGTCCTTTCTTCGACGCCGTGTTCATGCCCACGGTGTAGGAGGAGGTGGCCCGGACTCATATGAGCTAGGGTTGATTTGAGAGCACTCCATATTCGGAAGCGCCACGATTTCTCTTTTGTATATATATATATATATATATATATTCATGTTTTTGGGCATGGCGGGGTCCCGTCCGTCCGGATGTCTAGTATTCCGGTGAGGCTCTAGATACGCAGCGGTGTGGGTAGTCCGGTCCCATGGCTTTTATGTATATGCATGTATATATATTATTTTGGATAGCCTAAGGGCTTATGTTTATAAAAGCAAATGTATTTAGAAAGATTCCAGTTTTACATGATTATGAGCATATAGTATGAATAATAGCAGATAAGCAGGTAAGTGAGTGGTGTTCGGTGGTTAGCCCCGGATACCCGTCGCGGCCCGTAGCTCGGGTCGTGACAGCTAGTTTCTCTTTCTGGTTCTTGTGGTGGATTAGAAAGATATTTCAAAGTGAAGTAACCTTAAGACAAGGCTATTCTATGTGTTTTCAGGTGATTTTTCTTTCTCCTTCTTATGGTTTAGCTTTCATAAGTTGTAGCCAAGTTGTAGAAGATAGAGCTTGTGAGTTTTTGAAAGAAAAATCATATTTATGATGTTTTGCCATGGTGGTCTATTTATGAAGCTGATTCTGAGTTAGTTCATGGTTGATTATCATGAATAAGGACTTGTAAATGCGTATTGTTGATTATGTTACTCTATTTGTTAAAAAAAGAAGAGGTTGGAAACATGTTTCTAGTAATATCAAAATCATGGTTATGTCGTTGTCAATTGTTGGACTATTTAGGAGGTGTTTTTGCAGTATGTTGTGGCTGAAAAAAAGTAGGAATAACCTGAGTATGTTGTGGCTGTCATTATTGAATTATATTCTGAAAAAGAAGGGTAGGAAGGGTTAACTTCTAGTTATAAATGGAGCTTGCCGCTCGACGTATCGTTGTGTTGATTGAGAAGTATGTATAGTTGCTGGTTATTGTTGATTAAAGCACTTGTGCGTGTGAGCTATTTTAATGAGCTTTTGAGCTGTGTTTTGGCTGATTATTCATATTGTAGCTCGACTATGTTGTTGTTGATGTTGTTCTGGTTGGTGTTGGTATTATTTTGAATCGGAAGGAAGCGAAGGTTATAGGAGAGGTTGCTAGCTTAGAATGTGTTTATAATTCTTTATATGGCATTAACCATAGGTTCTATGGTCTTTAATATAGATTGAAGTGCTACAGGAAGATTATACGCTGAGTTGTGGTAAATGAAAAAGGTACTTTAAGGCTAATCCTTCCTTCTTTTGGCATAATCCACGAAATGAACTGTAAACGTAATGTTATTCCATAAATGGTTCTACCATTAGTAGTTAAGGATGCCTCTGTTATTCATTCCTATGAAATGTAATTCAAGTATGTCTAAATGTAATTCCTAAGTCCTTTTCAGGCATATGATGATGGTGTTAATGTAAATAATGATATTCGGAGGATTAACGACCTTACATCACTCCTAAAGGCTTAGAATGTTATTACATGTCAGCATGCATGTATATATGTTATTACTACTACCTGATATGCTCAAATTACACCTTTTATTAGCGTAAAGCGGACGATATCAAATATAGTAACCCAACTAGGTTAGGGTCAAATCCCACAAGGAATATGGTGTGAAAAGGTTACTAAACTCGTAGAATGCTTAATTTAGGTCCGCGGGTCGACGATCCGGGTAGACGGTCGGCGACGTGTCGACGTTACGTCGACGTGGTCGTCCAATCGCCACCTGAGATGTCTGAGTTCAGAACCCCGTCGACGGCTCGTCGACGTGGCCGTCGATGCTGACTGGTTTCAGCAATTTCCTGAACTGCTTTGTTTTGCTTCGATTCGATTCGTTTCACTTCTAATTCCCCTGTAATTTCAAGGATGCCTACTTATGTTCCTGTACACATACAACGTAAAATATCTTGTGAGTAAAGCTATGGTGCGGACTACCGAACCGAGTGTATACACCCCCAATAAGCCAAAATCTTCTTGAGATAAAATGGGAGGTGTGACATAATGGGAGGATTTTTAGGGGTTTGTGTTTGAGTGGGAAAGGAAAGGTGGAGGAATGTTTTATTTTAATCGGAGCGGTTTTGGTTTTTAAAACTGTACCCAGCCGCCTGTTGAACACTTATACGCGTGTTAACTAAGAGAAAATAAAAATAAAAAATGCCCGTGAAATTTTATACGGGCCGCAGAAAGTTCTGTGAATTGGTCTACGGTCCAGGTACTTACCTGGGATGACGAACTAGTAACCATTAAACTATGACAATTTTATGCTTCGTTTGACGGACCGTATGAATTTTTACGGTCGTCAAATCTTGGCGTAAACGCAATCACAGTGAGCCGGTTTCTCCTGTGCCATTGGGCCTTCCATTAAAAGGTCCGTATAATGTATCGCATAACAGGAACAGTGGGAGATATTTGTCACCTTTATTTTGCGCTTCCTTTTACGGTCTGCAAAATTTTTGACGGACCGTAAAATCTGGCGCAGAATTTCCATCGGCGTTTTTGCAACTTTTTCGTCCAACTTGTTCATATCCTGTACCAAAACAAATGTTACCCTATACTTACCCTATCTAAGTTACAAAACAGAAAAAAGAAATTACACATGGGTTGCCTCCTAAGAAGCACTTGATTTTACGTCGTAGCACGACAGCGTTACCAAGTTACTCTTGGTCAAGACTCATTGAGTCATCATTCATCCCGAGGTGCTTTAATCGATAATGGTCAACAATTCTATCTCCAACAACCATCCCATGATAGTGCTTCACCCTCTGCCCGTTCACGTTAAATGTCCGAGTTCCATCTTCGGACTTCAGTTCAAGCACCGCGTGGGGTGAAGCACTTACCACCTCGAAAGAACCGGACCACTTTGACTTAAGCTTACCTGGTAGCAGTTTCAATCGAGAGTTAAACAGCAGGACCGGATCACCCTTGTAGAATTCTCGCTTCAGGATTTTCTTGTAATCATACTACTTCATTCTCACTTTATAAAGTGTTGCACTCTCATATGCCTGGTGCCGGAATTCATCCATCTCATTGAGTTGAAACAACCTGAGCTTGGTCGCCTCTTCCCAATCCATGTTCAATTTCTTCAAGGCCCACATAGCCTTATATTCAAGTTCAACTGGCAGGTGACAAGTTTTGCCGAAAACAAGCTTGAAAGGTGAAGTCTCAGTCGGAGTCTTAAAAGCAGTGCCATAAGCCCATAGAGCATTATCAAGCTTGCGGACCCAGTCAGTTCTATTTACATTCACCGTTTTAGCTAGAATTCTCTTAATCTCCCGATTGGAGACTTCAACTTGTCCACTTGTCTGAGGATGATCAGGTGTTGCCACCCTATGTTTTACTCCATACTTCTCCATCAACCCGGCAAAAGCTCTATTGCAAAAGTGGGAAGCCCTATCACTGATTATAGCCCGCGGAGTACTAAATCGAGTAAACATGTTCTTCTTGAGAAACCCCATGACACTCTTGGCCTCATTGTTAGGTAGAGCCACCACTTTTACCCATTTCAACACATAGTCCACAGCAACCAAGATATACTTCATGCCACCAAAACTCATAAAGGGTCCCATAAAGTCAATCCCCCAGACATCGAACACCTCCACCTCCATCCCAAAATTCATAGGCATCTCTTGCCTTCTGCCTATACTCCCTTGCCTCTGACATTGATCACAAGACCGAACCAATAAATTTGCATCATCAAAGATAGTCGGCCAGTAATAACTGCATTCAAGAACCTTAGCAACAATCCGGTTACCACTATGATGACCCCCAACCGGTGAGTCATGGCATGCCTTAGAATCGCCATCACTTCACTTTCGAGAACACACCGCCGAATGATGTTGTCAGTGCATGTTCTGAACAAGTAAGGCTCATCCTAATAGTATTGACGAGAATCCCGCAAGAACTTCTTCTTTTGGTATGCTTTGATATCTTCTGGAACTATGCCTGTCCCAAATAATTGGTAATGTCAGCATACCATGGTGCCACCTTAATTGACACAGCTAACACCCTCTCATACGGAAACGCATCATCTATACCTAGCTCATCAGAAGGTCTCCCAGCTTCTTCAAGCCGAGAGAGATAGTCAGCAACCTGATTCTCAGTTCTCTTGCGGACTTTCACCTCAAAATCAAACTCTTGCAGCTATAACACCCATCGGATCAGTCACGGCTTTGATTCCTTCTTCTCCATAAGGTATCTTAATGCTACATGATTAGTGTATACCACGACTTTGGACCCAAACAAATAGGCCCGAAACTTCTCAAAAATAAAAACTATTGCAAAACGGCTACTGCTCCTCATCGTGTAATTCATCGAGCAAAAGATTCGGTTTTGTGCTTGCATAATAGATCGGGTGCATAATTTTATTGTGCGTCTGGCCAAGAACATCACCTATCGTGAAACCACTAGCATCACATATCAATTCAAAAGGCAAGGACCAATCAGGAGTAACAATAACAGAAGCAGTAGTCAGGCGCTCCTTTAATTCATCAAACGCCTTTCGGCACTTGTCATCAAACACAAAATTAGCCTCTTTTTCAAGAAGCTTGCACATCGGGTTAGCAGTCTTGGAAAATCTTTGATGAAGCGCCTGTAGAACCCAGTGTGTCACGACCCAGCCCCGTGGGCCGTGACTGGTGTCCTAACTGGACACCCACACGTACCTACCTGTCAGACTAGGCGTACCAGCCGGCTAATTCCATTTAAACATGCATAAATTCGTACAGATATACGCTACTTCGCACAAGCATACATATGCATATATACATACTGAAACCTGTACAGAAGCCGTTAGGGCTATCATAGCAGACAAAGTCGCAACTCGAGCATACGTACCTGACCAGTGACAACCCACAAACCCACAGACATGTCTTCAGGCCTCTAACATACGAACGAGAATCGAGAAGACGGGACGGGGGGCCCCGCCGTACCCAAATAGTCATATATACGAACATATGAACAACGGATATATATCAAAAGTATCGACTCGGATCAACGGAGCTCTCAAAACGACGATCAAGTCCTAGACCGGTGGCGTATCCGTGCGGCGCGTGCGTCACTGTGGGCGTAACACGGCCCCCGAAGAATAGGGGGTCGATGCGAAATGTGCCGAAATGTAAAGCGGAAAGGTAATAAGTATAATCATAGTCAAGAACAGGAGTACAGACATGGAACAAACGGAGCTATAGTCAGAGTCCGAAGCACAAAGGTAATACCTTGTCCGAGACCTCAGAAATCATAGTGCCAAAAGGTAAGTGATGCATATCAGATCATGTAACATCATATGAACATATGTCGTGTCCCGGCCCTCTGATAAGGGACTCGGTAAATGAGATTATGCATAACAAAGTCATATATCATATGTACAGATAACGTGTCCCGGCCCTTTATTAAGGGACTCGGTAATATGGAATCATGCATGTCAGAATCATATGTCATGTATACATAACGTGTCCCGGCCCTCTACCGCGGGTCTCGGTGAATAATAATCATGTGCCATCCTGGCCACCATCCCCGTATCATCAAATCATAATCATAAACAGATAACGTGTCCCGGCCCGCAAGTACGAGGGACTCGGTGAATAATGCAGAGAAGTGCGCACGAGAACATGTCCTGGCCCGGGCTCAGTGAATAGACATATCATCACTTGCACGAACAGAGTAGTGCAGAAACATATGCAGATAAGACCAGACTCGATACTCAAATCAAATAATAGATCATAACACGTACCTTTCGAACGTCGCGACGGATTATGTCCAAATAGCACTTTCGAGAGTGTTCGTTCGTAACAAACATATACCACAAGATTCAATAGAATAATCAGAACGTTCATGTTGCTCAAACAGAATGCTTCAAGTGACAGATCGTTTCAAAGAAGTCGGACGTCAGACGTAGTACACATGTATGTTCTCTTTGGGGATGGCACGATTCGTTGTCAAATCATACTTTAAGAATCATAACACATATCACAAAATGTTACGGACTCGTCACACTTATCATTTGGCAAACGGAGCATTTATCAGAAATTTCTTTTAAGAACTGAGTAGGAACTAGTCAAACAAGGCCATAGTAAGAGGTCTCGGAGTCTGTGGGCCCACCTCGGATAAATCGAGGTGGTGAACTCAAATTATGGATCATAAACCTTATGGAATCATTCATGAGAGTTTTGGGGACAATCCAAGTCCATTTGTGAAGGTTACATACATATAAGTCACTTTGATGACAATTTAAGAAGAAACTATTTCAATTGCGCTGAAGGAAATGGGGCCAATTTCAATCTCGGGTTTCGAGTGACAGGGTCATATCTAAGGCTCGCGTCCAAGCCTAATACGTTTAGAACATGCCAAAGAATGAAAGGGAAGACTTTACATACCTTGGTTATGCTTTTTCGCTCGTCCAATTTCAATTCCCGTTTCGTCAAAAATCTGCAAATGGTCACCTTTACCAGTTACTATTCATGCAAGTTAACATTTCACTCTTGGGTTTATACTTAGCTACCGAAATTTCGGCAGCACCTCCCCTATAAATGTGACGCCCCGAGAATTGACTCGGCTCAGAATAACCAACAACAAGCCACAACAACACCAACAACAACAATTATCGACTAGAATCGCTTACTAACATCATTAGTCTTCTTTCTTCATAAAGCAACAACTTCTAAACTAACTTCACATTTTCAAACTAATATCAATATCTTCATATTCATTTACTCATTCAAGACCATCAAATACAATTCAAGAACATTTCACAATTTATACCAAAAATTCCACCGAAACCATAATTCGTTCAAAACTCCCAACTTCCAACATAACCTTCCATAACATATTTTCGCCTTTCAATTCCATTAACAACCATCATAACTTACATCTTACAATTCATTTCCATAATTACATAAACTATAATAAAATCACATAAATTTCTCATAACAAACATACAACCAACTTCAACACCAACTTAACTCATTAAACCTTCTATTTACTTCATAATACCATAACAACATAATTAACATACTAAACAAAATTAATTCATTCCATTTCAATTCTTCCATAACTCACGGCCCATTTCTATATTCCTAGCTTCACCCTAACTCATCCAACTCTCATTTGCAACATGAATTTCCATCATAACCACAACTAAAACACAACACCAAATTCAACTAATCATAGTCATGCACCATGCACACACACACGGCTACATCCAATTCATAGCACTTCCATAATTTTCATTCCATTCCACATACTACAACACATATATATCTCCCATAACATGTAGAAGAATAGAAATTCTTACCTTTTCTTCAATTTTCCACTTGCCAAAGAAGCACTTTCTTGCCTTGAAAGTTATACCAACTTGGAGAGCACCTTGAGCTTGTTACTAATTCAAGAAGAACCAAATTTTTGAATCACAAACCAAAGCTCCAAGAATTTTTCTTCTTTTTCTTTCTCTCTTTCTCTCTAGAGCCGAATGGCTCTTCTTTTTTTTCTCTTGATTTTTCTTTTGTTTTCTTGAACATTCTATGGCTAAGGATCATTTTTATAATTAATTTGCACATGCAAAAATTAATTAAACTTGGTCAGTCTTGGTTTATAGCCGGCCACCCTCCAATCTTGGGCCCAAATTTTCTCTTTTATTCCTTTGAGCCCAATTGGCTAAAATCTCGTTTTGTAATTCCGAAACTAATTTCCGAAATTCCAATTTTGCCCTTAGGCCTTCTCCAATATTCTCGCATCCATACTTCCATAACCGACATACCCACATTAAATAAAGTCCAAACATGACCTTATTCTTACAAGTCACAATTATTTTCGTATTTCCCGAATATGCAAAAGTACGGGATATAACATCCTCCCCCCCTTTAAAACATTCGTCCTCGAATGTTAAATCAACCTTATAGGTTTTACAAACACTTCGGGGGAAGGTCTTCTCGCCAACTGCATACGTGCACTTGGTCAGAGTACTTACATGAACCTTCATTTCTCCTTCTATC
>NW_026727140.1:0-35093 GCF_029784015.1 Lycium ferocissimum | reverse complement strand
TACGGACCGTCCCTCGCGGTCGTCTTGCTTGCTGAAACAGAACTCGGCAACACGCATGGTGATTTACGACCATGGTTTACGGGCCGTAAATCACTTCACGGTCCGTCCACCGTGTCGTATTTAACCATTTCTCGAGGGGCGGGAAAGTTGAAGTTTTTCATGGCAGTTTACGACCTCCGAGCCACGGACCGTATACCAGTTTACGGTCCGTATTTGCACTTTACGACCACCGGCGATTTCAAACCTGCAACTTTTCATTTTCCAAGACTTTTCGTTCTAATCGTCCCTCATCCATTTTCATGCATTACTAGCTCATTTACTTACATTGCCCATGAAACATTATACACTCGCACTCCTCGCACTCATCACTAGTTCGTCCGCTTGCGTACCAACGGGAAATTTTCCGAGGTGTAACACACATACTCATGGCCAACTTTCAAACAACACACCCACTTCACAAACTTTCATATTTTCATAAATTCTACTCATTTCTACATATCATTCACAACCATAACAACCAAACACTAGACAACATAATTGAATCATGACTCCTACACACATATATATATGCACGGCCATGTACTATATTTCCTCCTTCATGAATTTCATCCATTTTAGCATACCACAACACATATAAACCATATATAACACACCAAACAAGATTAATACTCACCTTTCTTCTTCACTTCTCACTTGGCTACAACTTGGCAACTTATATGATTATGAATCTTTCTTGCTCCAACAACAACTCCACCTTGTTAAGCACCCTTTACTTGGTAGAAAATGATTTTTGAAGAATTTTTTGAAGTTTTCCTTGGAATTCTCTCTATGGCCAAAAGGCCTTTGAGTTTTTCTCCTTCTTTTTCTTGTTCTTGCTTTTCTTGAAATGTCTAGAAAAAAAATGAGATGAACAAGTCATCTTTTCTCTTATATACTTAGTCCCTTCCAATGAGAATTAAACAAATTCTCCCTTACTTGGCTTGAAAATATTTGGCCAAATATTACTAGTGGGGGCCACGGCCAAGTGGCCCCTTTTCTTGAAATTTCTAGCAAATTTTTCTCATTTCATGAAAAATATTTCCCTTCGTTCCAAATTTGCCCCTAGCCTTTCTCCGTATTTCCATGAGTCATTTCGCGAATTTACCTTTTTACCCCTGGCCTTTCTTGATATTCCAACTTTATAATTTTCCATACGCAACTTGTGTCACTTGCCTCGACTTACCCGAGGGTACAAAATACGGAATGTAACATCCTCCCCCCTTTAGAACATTCGTCCTCGAATGTTAAACTGATCTCACGGTGCATTATAATACTTCGGGGAGGTCTCCTTCGTAGATATCTCACCTATCACTCCACATACCCATTCTAGGAGCTTAGGTTGCCTTCAAGTCATAGGCCAACTGATTTAACTCCGAACGCTGGCTCTGTGTTAACAAGTCCTCTTGTTGGTTTTTGAATCGTCATAGTCCATTTTAGGTCCAACATGTCCGCCCCTTCTGCTAGTCTAGTCCGTCTCCGCCTACATGACTTTGATAGGGTTTCTAACCACTCCACACACTGTAATTTACACTAGGCTACCTAATTTTACATTCGTCTCTTTTCCACATTTATGGAATTTTCGATATTTTCCCGGGGTCACCCATCGTGAAATTACTTCACCCTAGCACGCTTAACCTTGAAACTTTAGTGCATTTCAGCGTCTTAGCGTTAGTATCTTCACCTCCGCTCCCTCGCACAACTTATATCACATAATATGGAACGAGTTGGGGTCTTAGCGCTTTTCAAACACCCACGTAACACATCTTCTCCTTTATTTACGGTTCTACCCTCCGCAATCTCTAGTATTCATTTTTACTTGTACGTATGGCTACTTTCCGTCCTAATTCCCGAATCCTTAATATGGTCAGCAATACAAAAGACAGCGTAGGATAAGATAGAATTCGAATCAACTGACACGCATATCATAGAAGGTGCCGAAAAAAGTGTGCACCGTGGCCGCGTGCGCGGGCGCTCGGGGCCCGTCGCCCGTCGGTGCATATGGCGGTGGGGAGGGCCGGCGAACTGGATGCTCCTCCTCTACCTCGACCACGTCCCGCCGGAGCTTGGGAAGTCCGTCCGGAGGGCGTACGGTCGACGATGAACCAACCGCGGACCGGCGGCCGGGCTTGGTCTCCCTCGTACCTCAACGGGCAATCACGCATCGATGGCCAACCCGCCCACAAGTATAACAACCGCCGTACCTGCGCGACACTCTCCGAGCGTGGCCTACCACATCGCGCGCACCGTGGCGGGGGTGGCATCATTCGCTAGAATCGCCTATTCGGGACTACGAAGCTCCACGCCAGAACTGAGGGGGTGCACTGGCCGCTGATTGGCCTGAATACCTAGATTGCTCCTGTGCCTGTCCCCCTCTATACTCGCTTCTAGCCCTGGGAAATCTGCCCCTTTTTCTGGAGCCCCTATCTGGATAGCGCTCTTCTCCGCGTAGCTGGTGTTGCTCCTCCAGGTTTTGGGCATGGGCACGTACGCGAGCAATAGTCATTCCATCCTCGGAGCGAGGCCGTCAAGCACTCCTTAATTATACGCGGCCCCAACCCACTCACAAATCGATGTACATGATCCCCCATATTAGCGATCATGGTCAGCATACACTGCCGGCGGAGTTAAAGCGGAGGTCGTATTCCCCGACGCTCATATTCCCTTGCTTAAGATTTAAGAACATATCGCTCGAGCTCGTCGAACTTCCGGCGGCAGAAATGTCGCAAATGCCCTCGCAAACTCCCCAAACCGGAGGGGCATTTGCTCCCCTTGAGGATCTCCAACTGTCATACCACAGGACTGCTACATCCCGCAATCTGTACGATGCCAATTCCACTGACTCTGTATCTGAAGCATGTATTATCCTCAGTGTCCTTAGCATCTCGTCTATGAAATTCTGCGGGTCTTCCTCTGGTTTCGACCCATAGAACTCCGGAGGTTTTAGCGCAATAAAGTCTCTGGCCCTTGCGCTACCGCCTTATCTCCCCGGGTTTGTATCTTGCCGTTGAGCCCGCGGCAACTAGCCGGTCGAATCGGATGGCCTCCGCCATCCGCCGGCCCGAGCCGCCGGCGGGTGGACCGGAGGTGCCGGGGGCCGGGCCGGAACTCTTTCCCCGCCCCGGTATAGGGGGAGCTTCATTATGAGATTCTCCTTCTTCTAGCTCCCGTGCAACCCTCCTTCTAGCCGCTGCCTCGCCCTCCTGGGCTACCCTAGCTTTCTTCTTCGGCGGCATTACTGAAACCATAACATAGGTTTAGGAAAGGAACATGGAAACCTGGTAGCATAGCTCTTATCGCACGATCTTAGAATACAAAGAAGGTCATATTTCCTAAATGCCCCGTAGCCTCCTCGTTTATAAGTGTGGCGCGCTACACACCCATAAGCAAGACTCTACCGGACACGGCTCGTAGACAAACCCCTAGGACCGAATGCTTCCGATACTCACTTCCACGACCCAACTAGGCCGTGACGGGAACCCGATACTTGTACCGAGCACCCCTTACCCGTCATTTTACCCGTACCTCTTAGCAAATCGTACAAACAAAGGTCGTATTATTTTTTTTGAACTAAACATTAACATAAGCAGCGTCATTAAGAATATAGACTAGTTAGCTTCGCTGTCGATTCATACAACGGCATTAAGATTTCCAAAGTACCACATATTTAATCGACATAATCGATCGTACTTATCTGTCTACGAGCCTCTAGACATAGTACACTCGTACATAGAAAGGGCCGAGTACTGTCGTGCCCGAAAATGTATACACAAAAGAGTACCACTGAAGTGAGGCTCCGGAACAACTGGAGCGCCTCAAGTACGGGCCGGTAAGGCTCCTAAGGATCAAATCCGCCTGTCCGCCGACTCGCGCGCATGAAACGCGTCGTCCACAAGAAGGGACGTCGCACGAAGTTGTACCGAGTATGTAAGGCATGAATAGTAATATGTGAAAAACATGAATCATGTATAATAACATAAAAGAATTACCACACATGTCCCGGGATAGAAACATGACACCGTACATATAAGTGCCCTTGCGATGCCGTGCTTTCTTAGCTTTCCTTACTCGTATATATACATACATACATAAAATTTGAATATATCATATTGCCGAGGCGTCGGCGGCCCGATCCATTTAGCCATACATCCCGCGTCCGGCATCCCGCGTCCGGACGATATCATGTCATGTAATGCCAACTGATCAGGTGGATTTGCGTATATAACGCTCTGCCCTTATCTCCATATTCCCCGTAAATATGCATATTTCATGTATAAATATCGGCGTCTATAGCGACCTAGCTCTTTCATCATGTACATATACTCATATCACATACATATATCAGCGTCTATAGCGCTCTGATTCTTTTTGTCACGTGCGCATACTTATACCATATATATAATTTACCGGCGTCTATAGCGCTCTGATTCTGCTATCATATACATATACTTATATCATGTATATCTATCAGCGTCTATATAGCGCTCTGATTCTGCTATCATATACATATACGTATGTCGGGTGCACACACATCCATCGGGGTCATGAGGCATAATTCCTTGTACTTAGAATCTTTAGAATAGTCATTACCATAATAGAATTGGGTGCTCGTAACCGGTTTAACATTCTCGTACTTACATTTTTATAGCAAAGTATATTATCTACATATGTTACGTGTCATGACGTTACTCATGAAGGTCTTAAGGTAATCGGGTCTTATCCTTGCAAGTTCTAGGATATTTGGACATTTCTTTCGCAATTCATGCACTTTTGGTTCAATCTTCTTAACGAATAGTAACTATTTTCAATCTCGGGTTTCTAGAGAGGGATTGTCCCCGAGGTACGTATTCGTGCCTACTACACCTAAGACATGCCAAGAAAGGAAGGGGAAACCTTACATACCTCTTTCGCTTCTTTAGCTATTCCGAATCCACGTCGCAATCTCGTCAAAATCGCGAATTGGTCATGTTTACCAAAACTCTTATTAGGGTTCGTAGTTGAATTCTTAAGGAAGCACTTGGCTACCGAAATTTCGGCGCAAAGACTTCCTCCGTAAATATACCATCCTCAACATTCAACATAGCCAAATTCTCATCAACCACAATCCGGAATTCAAACCCGCCAAACTATTAACATAATTCAACAATCATACTAGCAATTCACATATTCCATTCAAGATGCATGATCTCAATTTACTACTTTCTTCAAAACCTTCCGACTTCAATGAACACAATAACAACCTTACAATATATATTCTAACGACATCATACTAATATCATTACATGCTATCCATGCAAGAACATTACTTTTCAATATACAAAAGCTTCCAATTATCAACATACACCACACGGCCACACACCATAATTTCCAACCTCCACTAATTCATTCAACTCTCACTTCTAATACAAATTCCACCATAACTACAACTAGATTACCACATAAAATTCAATTCATATTTCCTACACATTGACACATACTCACGGCCAACTTTCAAACAACACACCCACTTCACAAACTTTCATATTTTCATAAATTCTACTCATTTCTACATATCATTCACAACCATAACAACCAAACACTAGACAACATAATTGAATCATGACTCCTACACACATATATATATGCACGGCCATGTACTATATTTCCCTCCTTCATGAATTTCATCCATTTTAGCATACCACAACACATATAAACCATATATAACACACCAAACAAGATTAATACTCACCTTTCTTCTTCACTTCTCACTTGGCTACAACTTGGCAACTTATATGATTATGAATCTTTCTTGCTCCAACAACAACTCCACCTTGTTAAGCACCCTTTACTTGGTAGAAAATGATTTTTGAAGAATTTTTTTTGAAATTTTCCTTGGAATTTTCTCTATGGCCGAAAGGCCTTTGAGTTTTTCTCCTTCTTTTTCTTGTTCTTGCTTTTCTTGAAATGTCTAGAAAAAAAATGAGATGACCAAGTCATCTTTTCTCTTATATACTTAGTCCCTTCCAATGAGAATTAAACAAATTCTCCCTTACTTGGCTTGAAAATATTTGGCCAAATATTACTAGTGGGGGCCACGGCCAAGTGGCCCCTTTTCTTGAAATTTCTAGCAAATTTTTCTCATTTCATGAAAAATATTTCCCTTCGTTCCAAATTTTCCCCTAGCCTTTCTCCGTATTTCCATGAGTCATTTCGCGAATTTACCTTTTTACCCCTGGCCTTTCTTGATATTCCAACTTTACAATTTTCCATACGCAACTTGTGTCACTTGCCTCGACTTACCCGAGGGTACAAAATACGGAATGTAACACGAAGGAAGGGAATTCTGGTCGACGAATATGTACCGAGTATGCAAAGCAGAAGTACGTAAAAACGAAGTCATAACCGAAGTAACGTGTACAGAACGTGAGCATAATAACCCAAATACCAAAGTACTTAAATCTGACATACAAATCATACATAAGGGGTTCAGGAGACAAATAGGATAATCAGAATGCCAAAATGCTTCGCTTTCTTTTGAAAAACATTTCTGTCTCATATATACGAAAAATCAAACATATCATATAAGCTGACAATTAACCGAATGCCGAGGAACGTACGGCCCGATCCATAAATAATACCATAACCATAAACATACCGTAGCGCATCATAACATCATGACCGGTCATACGAGATGCCATTAACCGATGTGGGATTGGCCTAAACCAGTGTGGGATTGGCCTAAACCAATGTGGGATTGGCCTAAACCAATGTGGGATTGGCCTAAACCAATGTGGAATTTTGCCTCATCATTGGGTTTGCCCCACCATTGGGTTTGCCCCACCACTGGGTTTGCCCCATCATTGGGTTTGCCCCACCACCGGTCCGATACCAACGATCATATTCCCGAATCCATACATATAACATATAACGTAGCATATATACACAGCACCCGGCCGAAAGGGGTTCGGCGTACCGGACATATCATAACACCATAATATATACGCGGTTCCCGATCGAAAAAGGGCTCGGCGAACCGGACACATCATACTCCAGGATACGCATCGATAAATCAGACCATCATATCATATCAGACTTCGTATCATATCATGTTTCGAAATACACATCATGCTTCAGAATACACATCATATTTCAGAATATAGCATAGTGCGCCCGATAACATAACCGGCCCGGACTTGGCGAAAAATATTGCAACGTAATGCACGAGCGAATCATGAGTAACCAAATACGGTTTAAAACATTTTCAAAGACTTAATAGGTTAATCAAAACGAATCATCATTTGTAAGCCAAAACAATAGTCAAATCGCATTTTCTTCCGAATATCACCCGGGAACATATCAAACCGAACTTCGGAAGCCATAGTTACGTATCAAAATCATATGCATAGAAATCCTCATTTTAGACTTAACAGATAAGTATATAATCATATTCGGGGGTCGAAAACATGGTCATATTAAGTTCTTTCAAAAATAGGTCATTAGAACCAAACATAGAAAGGTCGCGGGATCCACGGACGAGCGTCAACCCAATCCGGGCCCGCCTATGAGAATTAAAGTCCTTACTCGTCATGAAGTCATTTGCGAAAATATCAAAGCGATCCGAGCCCTCTCTTGAAAGTTACGGGCGTTCGTAATTTCGGAATCGTTTAGGAACAAAACTCTTTTGAAAAACAAATCTCTTTTGAAAACAAATCTCTTTTGAAAACCTTAGAAATTTAATCACACAAAAGACATAAGGATCATAATTCGACCATATTAAGGATGCCAACCTCAGGAAACAAATAATCATCGTAAACATGTTCGGACTTTAGGAATAGAATTACCCCCGAAGCTCATAATACATCATAGCTTAGCCATATCTAAGACATGCCAAAAGAAGGAAAGGTAAGCTTTACATACCTTGATTGCTTCCTAAGCTAATCCAAACTCAAGTCTCGGCTTCTCAAAATCTACAACAAGGTCATTAAGTACCAAACATTAGCCATAAGCACTTAAGAATCCAATCCCAAGCCATCACTTTATTTACGTAAATTTGGGCAAAGACTTCCCCTATAAATTCAACACCCCGAGAATTCAACTCGCCAATTCTTCAACAACAATACCAACAACCATATAAACAACATCAATAACCAATTCAAAACGCATTCTAACATTAGTAACTCATTTCTATACAATTCGACGATATTTCATTTTCATTCAAATCAACCGCATACGATCAAACCAACATCAATGTTCATACGTTCAAGCACTAATCCAAACCATTTAAAAAAGATTCAAGAATGCTTCCAACAATCTACAAAATAGCCAAATCAGCCCAACCATTATGCAACATTACCCGAAACCTTCCAAGTCCAAAGAAATATCGACAACGCATTTCTTTTCTTCCAAATCCATGAACTACACCAACAATCCACACTTTAATAACATTATTCTCAAAAATACAAGAAATCATATTAAGATCACATTAGGTTCCAAAACAGCCCACAAACAATTACCACATTACTTGAACCATTAAATTCTCATTTTCATCATAGAACTCATAACAACCAACACCCAAAACACTAAACAAAATTAATTCATTCCTTGCCATACAACATGATCCATATTCGGCCACCATCACTTCACACCCATATTATGATTCTCATCCATTTCCATACACTACAATAACTAAACATGCTAAATAGAATTAATCCATAGCTTCTACACAACATCACACCTACACGGCTTACAAGCCATACACGGTTCGACTTCAAACATGCATATTTCCATAAATTCATTCATTTTTACACACCACAACATGCACACATCATTCATAACATAT
Organism: Lycium ferocissimum; assembly: GCF_029784015.1. Lineage (NCBI taxonomy): Eukaryota > Viridiplantae > Streptophyta > Magnoliopsida > Solanales > Solanaceae > Lycium > Lycium ferocissimum. The sequence goes on along the minus strand of NW_026727140.1, from coordinate 26,239 downwards.
GAAAAACAAGATGAATCCTTACCTTTTCCTCTCATCTTCACAACTTGGCTAGGGTTTGTTCTTGCAAGAATAAAGGCTTTACTTGCTCCAACAATCATCCCATGTTCCTAAGGACCTTTCAATTGGTAGGAATGCTAGGAAATATAATTTTTTTTTGGTGAAGATTTTTTTTTGTCTTCCATTTTTTTCATGGCCGAATGGCCTTGGGGTTTTTTTCTCCAAGGTTCTCAACTCTTCTAAGGGGTGAAAGATGATAAAGATGACTTAGTCATCTTTTGTCCACTTATATAAATCACACAAGTGTACCATGGCCCACACCACACACATGGCCACATATGGCCATTTTCATGAAATAACAAGTTTCCAAAATTTCACTTTTAGCCCATAATTTTCATGAAATGCCTAACTTTCCCTAATTCACTTTTGACCTCAAATTTTCCTTATTCCAATTTTACCCTTAACACTCCATGCCAATGAAAAGATGAATATGCAACTTATGCGCTTTTAACAAAATCGGAAGAAATTACAACCTTGTCCTTAACTTATCATGACTAACTCGGATTACCCCAATATACCAAAATACGGGATATAACAGTTTTGGTTAAATTCTGTGACTTTTCTGGGGCATATTATTTCAGCTGATGGCATTCGGGTGGATTCCCGTAAGATCAAGTCAGAAAGACTTGGCCGAGACCTACAACACCTACGGAAGTTCGTAGTTTTCTGGGCTTGGCAGGTTATTACAGAAGATTTGTAAAAGGCTTTTCTTCTATTTCTACACCATTGATGAAACTGACTCAGAAATCAGCTAAATTTTAATGGACGGATGCTTGTGAGCGAAGTTTTCAGAAATTGAAGGATAGGCTGACTTCGGCCCCAGTTCTAGCACTTCTAGAAGGACCGGAGGGCTATATGGTGTATTGTGATACTTCAGGCATGGGGTTAGGCTATGTGTTGATGCAGCATAGTAAAGTTATTGCTTATGCTTCTGGGCAATTGTGAAAGCACGAGAAAAACTATCCAACCCATGATTTTGAGTTAGCTACTGTGATTCATGCATTGAAGATGTGGAGACATTATTTGTATGGTGTTCACGTTGATATTTATACAAATCACAAGAGTCTCTAGTATATTTTCAAGTAGAAAGATTTGAATTTACGGCAAAGGTGATGGTTGTAGTTGTTGAAAGATTATGATGTTAGCATTCTATATCATCCCGAGAAGGCGAAAGTTGTAGCTGATGCTCTTAGCCGTAGATCTATAGGGAGCTTATGTGATGTTCAGCTAGGGAAGAGAGAGTTAGCTATCACGACCCAACCCCGTAGGCCGTGACTAGTGTCCGAGCTGGACACTCGTATACACCTGATAACTATAATCGTCCACAACTAGCATAATAAAGAACTTATATATAGAAGGGCATAACGTCGTCTCAAAACTGTCGCATATATACACATATCACAACAACCTGTCTCCTGAGGAGTTACAACTTTCAACAGATAACATCGTATATAAGCCGGCAAGGCTATCATAACATGTGGGAACGCCCCAACTATATATACGCAAGCCGACAAGGCTGCCACTACATACAGCATCCCAAAACACATACATATACGCAAGCCGACAAGGCTGCCACTACGAATGGGAACGTCCCAAAACATAAGTCATACAGACACAACTGAACAACAACTATATATAACCCTCACATATGTCTACAGACCTCTAAGAGTAACAACAGTATCATATGATGGGACAGGGTCCCGCCGTACCCCTGGATAAACACATATATACAATAAGAGGATTTGTACCAAAATCTAGGCTCCGGGACAATGGAGCACTCCAAGATAGCTGAATAGAAATCCTAAACTGGCGGATCACCGAAGCGAGTATCTGTACCTACGGGCATGAAACGCAGCCCCCCGAAGAAAGGGGGTCGACAGATGAATATGTACCGAGCATGTAAAGCATGAAATACAAGAACAGATCATACTGAATTAAGGAGTATAGAAAACTAGTACAATAACCAGAAAACCACAAGGCTTGCCTTTGAAACATAAATTATGCGTGTTAATATCATACCTGACCCGTTATGGGACTTAGTGACATAATTAGATAATCATCCTGTACATATGTATATATAACGTGTCCCGGCCCTCTAATGAGGGACTCGGTGAATAAAATCATCATATGCCATCCTGGCCGCCATCCCCGTATCATCATATCATCATGTCATCATATCATCATATACATATACATATAACGTGTCCCGGCCCTCTAGTGAGGGACTCGGGAACAATGCTGGGATCCGTGCACGAGAACGTGTCCCGGCCCGGACTCGGGAAAGATGTAATAACAGTATGCACGAGCAGAGTAGTGAGTAACCATATGCATATAAATCATCTTTTGAGACTCAATAGATAAGTAGACTAATCAACGCTCAAGTATCAGGATAATAGTCATACTCAGTACTCTTTGAATATCATTATGAACTATATCAAAATAAAGCCTCAGGGATCATAGCCATGTATCAAATTAATACGAGACAGCTTATAAAAGTTATGGTCATTAGTCATTATAGAGTTTTTCAGGAATAGAACTTTCATGAATCATTTACTATCCGATCATATAGAAAGCTCGAGGGCAGTAGCTTGACTATTTTAAGAATTCTAATATCAAGAAGTGAATAAGAATCATAATACATGCTCGGAACTTATGAATAGAATTACCCCAAAGCTCATATCGTTTCATACTTACATCTAGAACATGCCAAAAGAAAGAAAGGATAGGCTTTACATACCTTTAGCGTTTACTCGCAACACAACACGTATACGATGCCCAATAGTGTCTCAACCTATATTAAGACGTCAAGAACTACGATTAAACTACGAAGAGATTCAAAACGCATTCTAATGTTAGTAACTCCTTTCTAGATAATTAGACGACGTTTCGCTTATATTCAAACCAACTATATACAACCAAGCCAACATCACTAATCATGCGTTCAAGTATCAACCCGAGACTATTCAAACGTGACTCGAGAACACTCCGGACAGCCCGTACAACACTCCAAAATAGCCCAACTAACACACAATAGAACATACAATCTTCCAAGCTCAACAAGAACAACAACAACACATTCTTTTCTTCCAAATTCGTGAACTATACCAATAACCACACGTTAACAACATCATTTACATAAATGCAAGAAACTATATTAACATCATATTAGCTTTTACAACAGCCCACAAACAATTACAACTCCAACTTGAACCATTAAACCTTCATTCTCATCATAAAATCCATAACAACAACAACCAAAATATCAAGTAAAATCAATTCACCATTTCATGCACAAACAGCCCCTACACGGCTTCAACACCATCACACATAGTTTCATGAATTTCATTCATTTCTACACACTACAACACGTTCAAAACCACCCTTAATACATGCAAAAGAAAGTTAAACCTTACCTTGAACACTTGATTTCTCAACTTGACTAGAATTTGTGCCTTGAATTTAATACTTGTTCTTGCTATCTAGGATCAATCCCACGTTGTTATACACCTTCCCAAGGGTTGAAATACTTGAAGAAAATATTGTTTTAATCAACACACAAGGATTCAATCTCGGCCAGCCATGGCCGAGAGCCTCTCTCTCCCTCTCTAGGTTTTCTTGAGTTTGTGAAGATGAAATATGACTTTCCTTGTTATCAATTTACTATTTATATCATTCCTATATGTTGGACACATGTCCCACTCATGGCTTGAGCCAATCAAATGTGGCCAAGCCATGGGTGGGACCCACACGGCCATTTATGACTTAATTAGTGACTAATTAAACTTTTAATCCCACTTAATAATCTAATCATGGTTAATTAATTCCTAATCTCCATTAATATTTCTATACCAAATAAAATTTATAAGCAACTTGTGCATTAAAACAAAATCGGAGGTTAAAAGTCTCTACGTCGTATCCCGAAATTGTCTTGTCCTTAACTTGTCGCGATTAGCTTAAAATATCCCAATGTAAAAAAATACGGGATATAACATTAGCTCATGAGCTCTAACAGTTAGCTAGCCTAGGAATTCGAGTAATGGACTCGAGCAATATGGGAGTTACCATTCAAAACTCAGCTATTTTGTCACTAGTAGTTGAGGTGAAAGAACACCAGTATGAGGATCCCATATTAGTTCATTACCGAAATACACTTCCTCAGAAGAAGAAGTCATCCCTTGATATTTAACGCAGATGGAGTTCTCAGATGTCAAGGTAGATTGTGTGTTCTGGATGTTGCGGGACTACGTCATCAGATTTTGAAGGAAGCCCATTGTTCCCATTATTCTTTTCATCCGGGAGCGATGAAAATGTACCATGATCTTAAATCCATATATTGGTGAAAGGGAATGAAGAAAGACATAGCGGGATTTGGAGCTCAATGTCCTAACTGTCAGCAGGTAAAGATCGAGCATCAGAAGCCCGGTCGATTGTTGTAAGCTATAAAAATTCTGACTTGGAAATGGGAAGTGATTAATATGGATTTCATCGTTGGCTTACCTCATTCTCAGCGTAAGTATGATTCTATATGGGTAATAGTGGATACACTTACGAAGTCAACTCATTTCCTACCAGTTAAAACTACCTACATAGCTGAATATTATGCAAAGCTTTATGTCAAAGAGATAGTACGACTCCATGGTGTCTAAGTATCTATTATTTCTGATAGAGGGACACAGTTTACAGCTAATTTCTGGAAATCCTTCCAAGAAGGTTTGGGGACTTAAGTGAGTCTTAGTACAACATTTCATCCACAGACTGATGGACAAGCTGAGTGCACCATTCAGATTCTTGAGGATATGTTACGGGCATGTGTGTTAGATTTTGGAGGTAGTTGGGATGATCACTGACCGCTTATAGAGTTCGCATATAACAATAGTTATCATTCCAACATCCAAATGGCTCTGTATGAGGCTTTATATGGGCGCAAGTGCAGATCACCAATTGGGTGGTTCGAAGTGGGAGAAACTAAACTAATAGGGCTAGACTTGATCCAGCAAGCCATAGAAAAGGTCAAGCTTATTCAGGATCGATTATTAACAGCTCAGAGTCGTCAAAAATCTTATGCAGATAATCGTCGATGAGATGTAGAGTTCCAAGTGAATGACTGAGTATTCTTGAAGGTGTCGCCGATGAAAGGCATCATGAGATTTGGTAAAAAGGGCAAGCTTATCCCTCGGTATATTGGTCCTTATAAGATTGTATGCAAGGTAGGCCAGGTGGCTTATTAATTAGATCTACCTTTAGATTTGAAGTCAGTCCATCCGGCTTTCCATGCATCAATGCTTTGTAAATGCATTGGAGATCCTTCCAAAATTGTACCAGTAGATGATGTCCATGTCACTGAGCAATTATCCTACGAAAAAGCTCCCATTTCTATCCTAGATAGGCAAGTTCGGAGGCTTAGAATCAAAGATGTAGCTTCAGTTAAAGTTTTATGGCGAAACAATAATAGGGAAGAAATGACTTGGGAGGCTGAGAAAGACATGAAGTTCAGGTATCCACATTTATTTCCACCCCCAGAAGAGATTCAGACAGAGGCATCATTGTCTTCAGGTATGTAATGCTTTCTTTCGATGATTTCTTGGTCGTGGGTGGTCATTGTTGTTGTTGTTTTTGTAGCCCTGTGAGGCGTTGTATATTTTGGGTTGTTTTGATAGGATGGTAGTGACATATTACAGGGGAAACTCTGGCTAAATTTTTATAGAATCCCTAAAAGCCTAACATTCGAGGACGAATGGTCCTAAGAGGGGAGAAATGTTACATCTTGGAAATTTCATGTCATTTCCCTTATGAGTGAACTAACATTTGAAATGGACGAATGGGTCCTAAGAGGGATTTCATATCGAGAAATGTTACATCCTTGGGGAATTATAGGGCCCCTTATGTCATTTTTTACCAAGTGCCAAGAAGGTTATGAGTGAAGGTCAACGCAAGCCTAAAGTTGAAATGAAGTCCTTATAAGGTTAAGAAGGTTATTTTATAACTTTAAGTGTGTACCATAAGGTTTTGGAGTCATACGAATCGGCGGAAGAAGATGATTATGAGATTAATTTGAAAAGGGATTTTTGGATAAATTTGAGATTAAATTGAATGTAACTTATTTATTATGCTTTTGTGGATGTTGTTTTTATTATTTGGGAGTTGTTTTGTATAGTGATAATCCTTGTGAAAGTTGACAAAATGGAGAAGTTATAAAGTGTTGAAGTGAAGAAGATGATTATGAGATTAATTTGAAAAGGGATTTTTGGAAATTTCGTTAGCTCGTTAATTGCACTAGTTTGAACCTAAGTATGTTTTCAAGACTTAACCTTAGTGTGAATCCGCTTGAATGTAGATTTTGCGGACTTTGGGGGAGAATGTTAAATAGTTAAGAAGATGTAAAGGTATGGAAGGATAACCCTTCTTTCTAAAGGCGTGATTTCCTTATTGTGAACCTATACATGATATCCACAATATTCCTATTCCTATAAATGCTAGAAGCTCATAATTCTCAAGATTCTCATGATATTATTGACAATGGTCCTTGTGATGATGATGATAACAATTATGATGATGATTTCAATTCTACAGATGCCATCTAAGATATCCGCAATGTCCTATTCCTAGAAATGATAGAAGTTCATGACTTTCAAGATTCTTGAGATATCATTGGTAAAAGCTCTTCATAGTGATGATGATAATGATGATAATAATGGTGGTGATTCCATAATAGAAATCGGGAGTTTACTGACTTTATGTCACCTCGATAGAGTTGTAATGTTTCTCTCGGATATTTCTGTATGTTATATATGTATGTAGCTATTTTGTGACACCGATCATATATGGCCAGGTATGATATCTATTGTGCGCACACCACTGCAGTCGGGTATGGACAACACCGAGCCATGTTATGGCCAAGTATGGATGACACCGAACCTATATGGTCAGGCATGGTACCATTATATGTATGTGTATGAAATGTTTTCTTTAGAGAAAGGTTAAGTAAGCAAAATGAATGTCCTAAGAGGTATTATGAGGTAAAAATGATTCATCTTTCTTATGTTATTCTTCAGGCTTTTATCATGTTACTATTCATGCCTTACATACTCAGTACATTGTTCATACTGACGTCCTTTTGTTTGTGGACCTGCGTTCATGCCCGCAGGTAGACAGGGAGACAGACCAGACCTTTAGGCTACTTCACCTGCGATTGCATAGAGGTGCTCCATTTGATTCGGAGCTGCAATAGTTGGTATTACTCTTTTGTGTACATATATGGGCATGCGGGGTCCTGTCCCATCTTTATGAATTTACATACTCTCCGTAGAGGCTTGTAGATAGATGTGTATAGTTGGATATCCCTCAGTGTCGTCGGTTCACATTTTGTATATCATTTTGATAACCTTGTCGGCTTGTGTATATATGGGCATAGTTGATGACGTTTATATAAAATGGTGCCTTAGTCCGATGGAATTTGTGTTACTGATGCTTGGTAATTATGAGTTAGCCATGTGGCTCACCTAGAGATGATTATGAAAGTATGATAAGAGGTGCTCGGTATGTTAGCTCAGGGTGCCCATCATGGCCCTCCGGTTGGGTTGTGACAGCTCCTATCCATGCCAGGCCTCCTGAAGATCTTTCTTATTTTAGATCTCCATTTCATTTTAGACATTTATGTTTATTTTAGACAGTTATTCATTCTTTAGACAGTTATATTTTAGAGTCCTTGTACGATGACTTTCGAATTTTGGGATTGTAATAGTTAGACTGTCATAGATTTTATTTATTTATGGCTTGACTAGATATTTTGGAGATTTTTATATTGGTCATATCCTCGAAAGTTTATAATTGGCTAAGTAATTTGGTAATCGTTTAGATGGGTGGTTAAGTTCATCCACTAGGGAATTTGTGTGGGTGCCACTCATGGTTGTTTGGGTCGTGATGAAGTTGGTATCAGAGCTTTAAGTTTGTAGATCTCGTTGTACAAGGACATGTCTAGTAGAGTCTTACGGATTTGTACGGACACGTCTGTACTTATCTTCGAGAGGCTATAGGACACTAGGAAAATTCAATTTCTTTCTTTCTTTCTTACTACTTGATTCTAATTGGTATCGGGATGATTCAAATTGGTATCTGACTTTTCCTTCCATTCTCTCACATATGGTGAGGACTCGTGCGGCAGCAGCAGCTAATGAGGTACCCGCGCCGGCCGCTGGGGTCACAGCTCGCAGTGGAGGACAGGCCGCTGGGGCCGCTGTCATAGAGAAGGCTAGGCTAGAGGCCATGGTCATGGTAGAGGAAGGGGAGCAAAAGAGCACCAGCCAGGTATATGCAGACATACATAAAAACACACTACGAACGCACTCGTGGCCTCAAAATTCCGGATGGAGCTCTCGTTGACCGAGTCAACTCCCGATACCTCAAAACTAACTTCCCAACCCAAGTCTTAAAATGTACCCGAGTGCATTGGGAACCGAACTGAATATACACACAAGTTCTAAAAGACCATCCGGACCTCTCGGAATCGATGGATTCTCAAAAAAGGTCCGTTTACCCAAAAGTCCACTTTGAGTCAACTCTTTTTTACTTTAAGCCCAAATTTCCCACAAAGTCACCCAAAATCATATCCAAAGACCTCGAAAAGCATGTTAACGGGTCCCCTAGGGTCAAAGGTGAGCTAACCATGCTCGAAAAAAGGTTTAAAGCATAAAAAAGGCAATAACGACCAAATGAGTCGTTACATCAGATACTAATTAAACAATCGCTCGTCCTCGAGCGACAAAGAAGAGAAGGAGAAAAGGTGCCTGAGGCCGCAACAACTTGGGCTATCTCGAACACATATCGGGCTCCTCCTACTAGGAAGGATTCTCACCGCTCCGAACTGAATCCCAATGAATGTTACAGGAACCATCAGAATGGTACTCCTTCAACATAAAACCATGGAATAGCGGATGAACACCTGACCAGTCTGGTGGGAAACTACTCGTAAAACATAGGGTCAATACAATGCGAAGTATCAAACAGGACAATACACCTCGGGCTCACTTGTCCTCCTTCCCAAATTGCATGACACCCTACATGGGTGTAACCTTCAGAAGAACCTGCTCGCTCACTTACCAGTCATAACTCTCTCAACTTAGCTCAAGGTCCAGTTCTCATATCTCCGTATTCGAATTTCCCTCACAACTGATCCTCAAATAAACAAATTACTTTTACTCGAATTCTCGAATTTTATAAAACTGCAACTCTGAATGCGATCAATAGTCCCCACATACACTTTCCCAAACCAACGCCATCCTTCGAAACATTTCCACAAACCATAGCCCATTTTGAACCGGGAAGATATTTTGATTCCGCTAAACTTTCCTTCACACTTGCTAAAGCTGTTTTTCGCACCGCGATTTCTTAGAAACATATGAACACACACACCACAAACCTGAAACCAAGACTTACTCTCGCCAGAAAGAATCCCTGATCCATCTGATATCTCTACGCAAATCCATCAAAACTAATCTTACTGACTGCCAACTTGGCTGGTTCCAAGTCTTCTTAAACCTTCAAATCACGATACAGGAGCCATACCACTGAATATCTCGCTAAGCAAGGTCTGTCGAAACCCAACTGATCACTATAAAGACCTCTCGCACAACAGTTGCTCCCCAAATCTCCTCTAAGCTCATTGTAAACCATTATTCTATCCAAGTAACTATGCTCATAAAATATCATCAAATCCACTAAAAACCCTAACAAAGCTCGGTAAATCTGTCATACCTCAAATCTGAGTCGAAACCCATCGAATCCTTAAATATCTTCCTGGAAATATAAACATAGACCATTAAGCTTAAATCGAACAATTTTGACCCTGAATGAATACACAACTCTCGAATACCACCAATAGTCATTTGAACAGACTCTGAATTTTCGGAACCAATCAGAGTCCTATAGCACATCCGTGGTGGCCAATTCTAATCTTTTCCTTACGTATAAGAAATCATGTCTATTACCCTTGACTCCACAAGTTGAGTCCTATCTAAGTTATCTACTTAGTACCGAAGAGCTATACTTTACGATTCCAATCTTCATGTTTCTCAACTCTTACCCGATACGCAAATCTGATACTACCCAAACTTTTCGACGCCAAAACTTGCAGTCTCTTAATATAACCCTTTAACCATCAAACCTCCATTATAATACCTCGACAAGCCCGTAACATTTTTGAAAGCAACAAGTCTCGCAACCTCTTAAGTCAACCACGAATACAGTCCTATCTCGAGAATATAGGTCTAGCCCTCACATAATAGGGATTCCAAAAATCTTTTCTCTTAAAGCACGCTAACCCATCCACTGTCGAATGTTACAAAACTTATCCAACGTTGTACCACCAAGACATTTCTTATAAACCTCAACATTTCGGTTCACTAAAATATTCTTATCACTAGTTGCCGATCACGAACCTTATGGAATTTCCCTTAGTCCATTTTTGTAGACTTCCTTCCTTAAGATCAAGCAACAATCACACCTCATCTGAATATGCAAGATAACGTCGCCACAATCTAAATAGACTAAAGTAATCCCAAGATGTATGTCAATCTTGCCGACTCTCGATCAAGTATACATTTTATTGAATCGCCAATTTCCCAATTTCTAATCAATTCACGATCATCGATATCGTAAACAATCCTTGAATCCACTCCATAGAATACTGCATAATCATAAGTCTTGCAAGCTAGCAGAATCAATCTTAGAGATAGGATCATACCACACACTCTGCACATTAGAGTTTCCTTAACGCTTACCACTCTAAACTAAACACTCACTAAATCCGGCATATCACATCATAGTCTTACTAATATGCTCATGTATCCCACAGAATCGTCGTTGTCCGAATTGTCTTACTCAATCTCTGAAAGGTTATCCCGAACTTAAATTAGTTAACCATCATTGATCTACCATTTCAAGCATCCTTGTTACTAACCCCTTACTCAAAATCCTTAACGTTGCTAGCCCTCGAAGAATCACCTCTTACCTCATTCATCGAATCTAAACACCTCTAACCACTCGCACGACTATTCTTTTTATTCAATCACATAAGAGGAGTAATTACACCACTAGTAGCGGGATCTATTCAAATTTACACAATGAATACAAGGCCCCCAACCTTAGTCCAACATTAGGTGCAACACCTAATTAACCCTCTTGCGTACTAAACTTTTAAACTGGCCCAACACTGATAATCGTCCCATTCGTTAACCATTGACCTCTATTAGCCCACGACACAACCAAACATACCAACTCATCTGTAAACTCTAAAGCCCATTCTATACTGTACCATCGCAACCAAGCTCTTATATTATTGGCTCTCGTTTCAAAGAATTCCCCTTCTTCCCTTAACCTCGAAGACACCAATCAACCTCATCGGTCATACCTTTTACTAAAGGTCATGATATACCACAATCCAAACATGACTCAAGTACCCATACCACCTCACCTCAAGTTTTACGAACCTTGATCCCCTGAACCAGATAACAAGATGTCTTATTGTAATCCTTCAGTTCCCGTATTTTATTCAAATCACTTTTATCACTATCAACCAACAAACACTCAAATCCACTCGATCCTCTAAACTAGTCATCCATCTAAGCCAAACGAACCACAAAACAATATCAATATTTCTCCTCAATTCTAAGTGAAACAACCAATAACTACTCAAGCCATTAACTCATCGCATTCGCCCATATTGAAGTCATTTCTATCAGTCGATTACTAGCTCCTCAGAAGTCTACAACCCAGTCAAATTTACCGATCAAGCGATGTGCCCATAGCATTCACTTAATAATAGAGTAGTCCCTTAACATCAATGAGCTTATATCAAGAATGACTTTTAGTACCATACCCCCGAGATATCACGTGAACCTGTAAGTACGACTATTACCAAACCATGCCTAATTAGTTCCACAACTTTCAATACTGCATAATAACCATCGCTCAGACGACCACTTCCATTGGTTCCATTCTGTCATGCCGAACCCCTTTACCTTTCACAACTGATCACAAAATTCGCCTTCGCATCAGTTGCAACCTTATCCTGACAACCATGTCAGATACTAAATTTTTTTCCTTTCTAATATCACGAATATCCTAAGAAACCTTACTTCGCTACACGCTTTCCACATAAGTCTTCCCCATTTCTCAAGAAGTTCTCTACGATAAACGAGTCTAATCGCGACTCCACACAACAACCAAATCTAATTGTGACTCCACATAACAACAAAATCTAATCGCGACTCCATACAATAGAATCATTAAGCCATAGCTAGGAACAGAATTTGATCACGCGTCCGAATCAGAATAATACATCTCTTACCATACCACAACACGTCATAGATCAACCATTCGTATATGAATTCGAGGACGAGTTTCCACCCTCCGTGGGTGATTAAGGGTGATTAAGATAAGGAAGTTCAAATACCAATTGGAATCGACTAGATACCAATTTGAATGAAGTCGCACGAGAGAATGAAAGAATTGGAAGTTTCCAAAAATATCTTATAGCCTTTCGCAGATAGATACGGATCTCATCGTACCAATCCACGAGACTCTACTAGACACGCTCTTGTATTATAGACCAGGTAACCTAATGCTCTAATACCTAAAACAAATAAAGCAAAAAAGATAGAATAACGTAACTCTCATGATAATAATATAAAGAAATGCGGAAGTAATGAGAATCCAACCCCAGTAACTGGTCTGGTCATACAAGAGCATCTACAAAATACTACAAGTCTGAATAATACATAAGATCTCAAAAGGTGTCTCCAAATGGAAATAAGACATAAATAGTAAGCAGCGTCTACGGGCAGCGAACGTCCTCATGCTCATCCTGAATAGACTCAGCAGCAACCTCGATAATCAGCCACGAGGGGTAGAAATAGATCCAACCTGGTACTCTACATTCATAAATGAATTCAAAGAAGTGCAGGTCAGTACAAAAAATAAGTACTAGTAGGCATCATAGGCCGATTAAGACTAGCTAACGCATATAAAGACAATAAAGCAAGATAAACACGTAAAACAACAAGGTAGTCAACACGAATCCATAACCATGGTACAAGTCATCACCTATGTTATAGCATCTAAACCCAACTGTGCCAAGTCTCAGTGTGACCAATCCAAACCAGTATATCACAATCATATCACAACAAGTCATCACTTATGTTATAGCATCTAAACCCAACTGTGCCAAGTCTCAGTATAACCATTCCGATCCAAAAGATATCACAACCATATCACAGAAAACCAAGAGGCACAATGCAATGCAATAATGATGAATGATGAATGCAATGCATATGCACCATACACATGTATTCCGACCGATGGAACATCACATCTCGACAACACAACCCATTAGGGACCTACGAAGTCTATGTACCAGTCACTCTGCATAGCCAAGAGATGACTCCATTCCCACCTATACGCCTCATATCAGTCATTCTGCACACAGCCCAGAGATACAAATCTTAGTTTCAAACCTAAGTGATCTTGAAGTTAAAATTCATGATGCACTTCAAATAGGTGATATACTTTCGAAATTGCCCTTTTCTTGGAATGACTATAGATAGAAAATTTTGTATTCTTATGACAAATTGATTGTGGAACAATTTTGAACTCACATTCAAATTGAAAGTGAGACTCGTACACGTGATGCTTTTATGCAACTTTCAAGTTCCACGGTTAATTTTGTTTAGTGAAATAATTCAGGAAATGGAAACAAAAATCATAAAGTTTTAAAGAAGAATAATTTTAGAAAGAAAAAAGATATTAAATGTCATCATTGTAGGAAGAGAGGCCACAAAATTTATGGCTGCAGGTTTAAGAAAGAAGGAATTAAGTTTAATCATGAAAATTTTGGAAATCCGGGGAAGTCTGAAAAGGCAAACATGATGGAAGTTCTTCTCAAGAATTTGTTGCAATGTCTTCAGTTGTACCTTGTGCCATGGTGACAGAATTAAACATAGCTACTATTGCTATTAAGAGTAAAGACTAGTGGTTGAATTCTGGTGCCACCATTCATATCTGTTATGACAAGAATATGTTGAAGACTTATGCAGAAGTGATGGAATCCGAGAAGGTTCTGATGGGCAACCATGTGCCTGCAGAGGTTAGAGATCAATTTCACATCCGGGAAGAAGCTAACATTGCTAAATGTGTACCATGTTCCTGACATGAAGAAGAACTTTGTTGTCTAAGAGAGGCTTTAAGATAGTCATTGAATTTGATCATGTAATAATATCTAAGAATGGTGTATTTGTTGGAAAGGGCTCACTTTTGATGGCATGTTCAAACATATTATTAATGCAATAAATTATGTTTCTGCTTATATTATTGAGTCTGATTCTATTTTACGGCATGCTAGATTAGGACATTTAAATTTTGATTCATTAAATTATATGTCAAAATGTGGTTATATTTCTTGCAAGCATGATCATTGAAAAATGTGAGATTTGCATAGAGGCAAAAATGACTAAAAAGCCTTTTCGTAAAACTGAAAGATTTATTGAACTTTTGCACTTAGTGCATTCTGATATATGTGAACTGAATGGATAATTAACTAGAGGAGGTAAAAGATATTTTATCACCTTTATAGATGATTATTCTAGATTCACATATGTTTAATTACTTTGAACAAAAGATTAAGCTTTTCAGAAATTTAAGGAGTACAAATCTGCTGTGGAAAATCAAAAGAATTGTAAAATTAAGATTTTCTTCGCAGTGATAAAGGAGAAGAATATTTTTCCTCTGAATTTAACAAGTTTTGTGAAGAGCATAGTTTGGTACATCAAATAAGTGCTCCTTATACAACACAACAAAATGGTTTGGCTGAAAGAAAAAATAGAACCTTAGTAGGGGGATAGAATTAAAAGAGACTTTTGAGTTATCTGTTTGAGGATTTAGGACACAAGTTTTAAAAATTGGGTAAAAGGGACTCTAGTATAATTAGGTATTAATGGGGTTATGCTCATTTAAAAAAGAATATTTTTATACACCCCAAAGTTTGGCTATTTACAAACAGGCCCAACATATAAGAGGGTTTTTTAGCCAAAAGGGCAATAAAAAATTTCCATTGTCAGCTCATTTTTTCAGCGGGAGCAGCCCTCCCCCCATTCATCTTCATCTTCTTCTACATCTTTTTTTTTCTCAATCTCAACACATTCCAGCCTTCCAAACGCCTTACTCTCTTCAAACTAGGGTTAGATTTATCTTCATTGAACAAAAATGAAATCTGCATTTGCCTTCTTCTTCATCACTAAACCAAAGATTTTTTAATTTGTGTTACTTCTCTGTTCTTGATAGTAATTTGTTAATACATTATTTGGGAATTTGCTTCAAAGGGGATAAACAGTTCATCTCAGTGACTTAAGGTAATAATTTAACGTTCTTCATCGTTTTCTAAATTAAACATTCTGTTCTTCTATATTGTTAATAAACAACTGCACGTTGTTTAAACAACTGGATGGCGTTTACACAAATGACCTGTGCACATGGTGTTTACATAGACATTATATATTTTTTAAAATCTCCATGTAGTGTTTACACTAAAAACGCACATCCTAATGTATTTAAATATTCATATGCGCTTTAAACAACGCATGGTATTTATGCTAAGAGTTTGCACCGCACATGCGTGCTCTATGTAAACAACCAAACTTTGTTTAAACAACCACAAGTTGTTTACACTGCGAACTCCGCATATAAATTCTCTATGTATAAATACCGCATCGACTATAATACTGTCACAAATTCTAATATTTATCTATGTAATATCCGCAGGTGTTGTGACAATTAATGGGGGACAAAATACTATTAGCAGTTGATCTACATGGTGAATGGATAGAGACTGTCACACCCTAATTTTCGTTAGGGCGTGATGGGCACCCGGCCCTTACCTAGGGCCGAGCGAACCCTCTGACTCTCGTGGCACTCATAATCATATTGGGCCCTCAGAGCATAACATGAGTACATAATGAAAGCTTTTCAGGGACAAACCTGCTTTTCATCCTTTTCAAATCAAGTAAGACATGTGATCGTATAAGACCCGTAGAATAATGCATCACAATACACCGCTTATGGAGCCGCTTACAAAAACCGGTATACTACATACACGACACTTGTCTACAAAGTCTCTAACATGGAACATGAAACCATATCATAATGCTCGACTCGGCAAAGACTCCGGAGAAAATGGAGCTCGCCAATCCCGCCGGAACATCTTCGCTAATATCTTCAACTCATCTCGGGTGTACCGCGCGGCATGAACGCAGGCGTCCACAAGAAGGGACGCGACAAGAAATGTACCGAGTATGTAAGGCATGAGTAAAACATTTTAGAGGATACAAAGCATGAGTAGTAACAAGACGAAAACATAGGGCATTTCATGAGATAAAGAGTAACCTACACATCTGAGTGCCCTTTTAGGCGGAACCATGCACGTTTAGTGTCTTGAACGTGCGTGCCCGATCCATATAGATATTATATTGCTGCGGAACGTGCAGCCCGATCCATATAGATATTATATTGCTGCGGAACGTGCAGCCCGATCCATATATATGTAATAAAAGAGTAACCTGTACAACTGAGTGCCTTTTAGGCGGAACCATGCATGCTTAGTGTTGCGGAACGTGCAGCCCGATCTATATATATATTATATTGCTGCGGAACGTGTAGCCCGATCCATATATATATATATATATATATATATATATATTTTATTGCTGCGGAACGTGCAGCCCGATCCATATAATATATTGTTGCGGAACGTGCAGCCCGATCCATAACCACATATCCCGCATCCGGGCATCCCGCATCCGGGACGGTATCATGTCATATTATACCAACTGATCAGGTGGTTACGCGTATATAAAGCTCTCGCCCTTTCCCATATTCCCCATATACATATACATATATCATATTCATATATCATATAAGTAGCATGCATGAGAGCCCAAAGAAAGTCATGTATCTATCTGAGTGACGTAAGGTCGGTAACCTCCGATCGTATTATGGAATAATCATGGTCGCCTTGTCTCACCTTGAAGGAACGATTATTATAAGGTGAGACTGTCAATGGAGAATAACTTCACGAGGAAGCATAAAACAGGATCATAAGGCATCAATTCATATACTTTAGAATCTGTAGAAATAGTCATCATTCATGAATAAAATTGAGAAATCAAGAAATAGCTCAACATTCTCATATCGTCATTGAAATCATAGACTTGGAGCCTTTAAACAAGGAATCATCATCATCATATTCATCGTAGGAAAATACTCTCATTTTTGACATCATCATTATCATTGTAAAACATATCCATCGTTGTTGTCATCGAAGCTTACGGAGTCATAAACCTCCGATTTGGAAAGATACAGACATTTCAAGATTCTTTCAAGAATAGGTCGTTAGAACCAACAAGGAAAGTCGCGGGGCCCACGGACGAGCATCAACCCGACCCGGGCCCGCCTATGAAAGTTATAGATCATTACTCGTTATAGAGACTTCTACGAACGTTTCATAGCAATCCGAGACCGTATGTGAAAGTTACGGTCGTTCGTAGTTTCGGACTCGTTTAGGAACAAAATTCTTTTGAAAACAAAACTTTTGAAAACAACAAAGTTATGGAAGCATTTATGAAATCGCAATCTAAAAATCATGCCTTTGAAAGAAAGGGACGAGCCTTAACATACCTTAGCCGCTTCTTAAGCTAATCCAAACTTATGTCCCGACTTCTCACGATCTACAATAACGTCATTAGGTATCAACCATTAGCCATAAGCACTTAAGCATCCAATACCAAATTAACACTTTGTCTACGTAAATTTCGGCGACTTCCCCTATAATTTCGACATCCCCGAGAATTCAACTCGGCCAAATCACAACAACCAAACCAACAACCATACCAACAATATCCATAAGTGATTCAAAACGCATTCTAACATCAATAATTCCTTTCTACACAATTCGACAACATTTCATTTATATTCAAATAAACTACATATGATCAATTCAATACCAATGCTCTCAAGTTCAAATACCAATCCAAGGTCATTCAAACATAATTTAAGAACATTTCAAACAATATGCCATAGAACCCGAAATCACCAATTTCCATAGGAACAACGACAATATATTTCTTTCTTCCAAATTTATCAATGACGCCAATAATCCATACACTTACAACATTATTATCATGAATTCAAGAAAGCATATTAAAATCATATTAATTTTCCAAAACAGCCCGCAACCCTACAACTTCGACATGAGTCATCAAACATTCATTTCTCATCATAATATCCACAACAACATCACTAGAACACTAAATAACATTAGTTCATCTTTTCTACACACATAGCCCATACATTCGGCCACAACACCACACCACCCCTTTCATGAATTTTATTCATTTCTACATACCACAACACATACAAATCATCCATAATACATGCAAAAGAAGATTGGACCTTACCTTTTCCACCTTCTCCATCTCTCGGCTAGCTTGATGAACTACAACAACGAATGGTTTTCTTGTTCCGACAACTATTCCACGTCGACGAGGGCCTTCCAATTAGTAGAGAAACAAGGAGAAAGGAATTTTCCATCATCAAAGTTTAGGGGCTGTGTTCGGCCAGCCCCTCTTGGCCGACCACCTCCCTTCTTTTTTTTCACCTCTCTTGAATTTTCTAGAGTTAGAATGATAAATTGTCTTGCCTTCATGACTTACACACATATATATATATATACAAATAGAGGCACATGGCCGGTCATGTGCCTCTTATTTTTCCTCCAACTTTCTCAATTTTTCTAGAATTTTCTTAATTTGCAAAAGATGAATAAGTCTTGCATGGCAAGGAGTTATACATACACATACACATGCCTTCTCCAATACAAGATATACACATGTGCCATTCCATGTCATAAAAATATTGGCCAACATGTGGGTAGGGCCCACGACCACCTAGGCCTTTTGGCTATTTCATGAAAATCCTTTTTTCCAACTTTTAGCCTCTAATTTCTCCTTATCCCAAATTTACCCTTAATACTCCATACCAATAAAAATGAATACGCAACTTATGCATTCTAGAGAAAAAAATTATAACCTTGTCCTTAACTTCCCGCCATTAACTCGGAATATTCAAATGTACAAAATGCAAGGTGTAACATCCTTCCCCCCTTTAGAACATTCGTCCTCGAATGTTCAACTAGTTTCGTAAGGTCTTCTAGGGCTCTTGGGGGGGGGGGGGGTTCCCTTATCACCATGGCATGCAATCTCTTCTATCGATTACGTTCCTTCTTCATTTTCTCTTCAGCCTCTCGAGTCGTCTCCTCCCTGTCGTTGTTTCGTCACACGAACTCGGGCCCTTATAATTATACCACAAGTACCTGGGACTTTGTATCTCATTGACAATACCTCCAACAGATCCCAATACACAGGAATTATGGGGTGTAATACCCCTTTCCTCCCTGGGGAACAGTTATCCCCCCTTAGGGTTCGATTATCAGTTGCTTAGTCCTATCTTAAAACATACGTCAGTCTCTTCTCGTTCTTACTTGATTCCTTCATTGCTTGCAATCCACTTTTTCCGCTTCCTTGCCTTCCTGTAATTGACCGAAATTTAGCTAACATTTTACTCTTATCCGAATCTTGTCTTCATTACTGTAGCCCTGACTTATCATGTCATAGCCATCTATCGCCCTATAGTGCTCCCTTTTTCTTGTCCCTTTGCTCACATCTCCGATTTCCCCGTATTAACGGTCCTTTCATCAGTCTTTATTCCTTGTTAGCTTTCCGGTGCAAACCTTTTTTTTTATATAAGCATAGTTGGATATGGCTTCGCGTTGATGATTCATATAATTTCATAGCATATGCTCTCATGCTTAGACTATTTAGTGGTCTATAAGCCTTCTTCTAACATCCAGTGGATTCCTTTATTCCATTCATGAGAGTGGCATACTCTCCTTTCTCCAAATTTCCATTCGTGAGAACGGTATTTTCTCTTTCCTCCAAAATTTTCCAGGCCGCTAATCGCTGTTCTTTCTACTTCCACTGTCACTGTTATTCTAAGTGTCTCCTCGAGTACGCTACCTCGAAGGTCTCTCTCGCTCTTTACTCTCCTGTCACTCATTATGTTGCACTCTCGATAAGAATACGCGAAGGCGTTCTAATTAGTCCAATGCCTCAGCGCCGCTTTACTAGTCCTTATGTTCTACCCCGTCTTCTCTTCTCTTGTCTGTCCTGCGGTATGGAAACAGGTCCTTCATTCAACCATAACCATGCCTCGTCTGGCCTCCGCACTAACTTCATTTTAGTAATTGGCTTAGACCATCGTTACATCTTTCCGAAATACAACTCATACATATACATACCGTAGCACATCGTCACATCATAACTTATCATATGAGCTGACATTAACCAATGTGGGATTCGCCTAAACCAATGTGGGGTTTGCCTAAGCCAATGTGGAATTTTGCCTCATCATTGGGTTTGCCCCACTATTGGGTTTGCCCCACCATCGGGTTTGAAACCAACTGATCATATCATCATATATCATACCAGACTTCGTATCACATCATATTTCGAAATACACATCATACATATATACACGGTACCCTGGCCGAAAGGGGCTCGGCGAACCGGACACATCATACACCATAATCCATACACGGTTCCAGCCCAAAGGGGCTCGGCGAACAAAAGATACATCATCCTCCGGAAAACACATCATTTACGAACCGAGAAACTATACGCACATATATCCTTATTACTAACTCAACAGAATGATCAAACAATCCCTCATTTAAAAGTCAAAACAGTAATCAAATCAAGTTTCCTCCGAACGTTGCTCGGGAACATACCAAAGCCATCCGGTTAAATCGTTCGTGAAAGTTACGGACATTTGTAGACATAAGATTCTGTCAGAACAAACCGTATACATAGCATTTCAATCCAATTTGTTATATCCCGTACTTTGTACGTTGGAATATTTTAAGTTGGCTGCGACAAGTTATGGACAAGACTTTCAATTTCCGATTTTGTTGATTTTGTTTTAATGCACAAGTTGCATATTCATCTTTTCATTGGCATGGAGTGCTGAGAGTAAATTTGGAATAAGGAAGATTTGGGGTTAAAAGTGAATTATGGAAAGTTAAGCATTTCATGAAAAGGCCAAAGTGGCCGTGTGTTAAGGTAGGACCCATATGTCGGGATTTTATAAAGGACATATGAAGAGATATATGGGTGGTACATGTGAAGTTGAGCAAGTCCTAAGAAGGACCCATAAGCTAAAAATGAGTGTAAGCCCTCCAAAAGGGCGATTTAAGAAAACGTCTTCGGGTGATCTGACTTCGAGGGGCCAAAACGGTATTATGAGTTTGGAATTTGGGAAAACTCCCATAATGAAAGTTGTAGATACTTGAAATAG
Source organism: Lycium ferocissimum (assembly GCF_029784015.1). NCBI lineage: Eukaryota > Viridiplantae > Streptophyta > Magnoliopsida > Solanales > Solanaceae > Lycium > Lycium ferocissimum. Next base: position 4,732 of record NW_026727140.1, on the reverse strand, counting down.
ATTTCCAAAAATAGGTCGTGGGTTCACAGGCGACATCAGGATAAGGAGATATGGACGTTTCAAGGCAGAAAGGTCAGTGGGCAAGGCCCAACCCGAGCCCAACCGGGTCAGGCCCATTACCCACACCTTTTTAAATGAAATATCAGCCTTTTATCCTCATTTTTCATACCAAAACACCCAGAAAATTCTGGAAAGAGAGAGAGAAGAGCCTTGGAGAGAAGAAAAACTAATTTTGACCAAAATTCGCGCCCCAAATTCCGAAGCCCATGAAGAGAAAAGTGTCGTACGTCGCGTTGCCTTCAATTTGAGCTAAAAACCAACTAAGAAGAAGAGGGTGGACGTGGTGGCTGCACACTTAAGGTAAGATTAAGGTTCCTTTTCATTGTAACAAGTTTATTCAGAGTTTTAACGGATTAGAACGGAGGGAATAGTGTGTAGAAATGGATGAAATTCATGAAACTTTGTATGTTGATGTTGAGCCGTGAGTATGGGCTGTTTTGTGACAAGGAATGAACTAAATTTTATTTAGTAGTTTTGGTTGTTGTGTTGTGGATTCTATGATGTAAGTAAAGGTTTAATGAATTAAGTTGAAGATAAAATCGTGTGTGGGGAATTTGCTTTTGGAAGCTAATGTGAATTAAAAATAGTTTCTTGTATTTATGAATATAATGTTGCTAAAGTGTGGATTGTTGGTGTAGTTGATGAATTTGAAAGAAAGAAATGTGTTGTTGTTGTTCCTATTGGAATTGGGAAGTTTCGGGTGAGGTAGTATATGGTTGGGTTGTTTTGAATATTTTGCGGATCGTTTGAAGCGTTCTTGAATTTTGTTTGAATGGTTTTGGATTAGTACTTAAATGTGGGATCATTGGCATTGGCTTGATTGTATGTAGTTGAATTGAATGTAAATGGAATGTCGTCGAATTATGTGAATGAAGGTTGCCAATGTTAGAATGTGTTTTGAATTCATTGTTGATGTTGTTGGAATGGTTGTTGGTATTTTTGTTGATAATATTGGCCGAGTTGAATTCTCGGGGTTATTGAACTTATAGGGGAAATGCTGCCCAAATTTTTGTAAATAACAGTGATGGCTTGGGATTGAATCCTTAAGTACTTAAAGCTAATGTTTGGTGTTTAATGACGTTATTGTAGCTCTTGGAGAGCCCGAGACTTGAGTTTGGATTAGCTTAGGAAGCAAATGAGGTATGTAAAGCTTATCCTTCTTTTCCTTTGGCATGTCCTAGACGTAAGTAAGATCTGATATGTTATGAGCCTTGGGGGTAACTCTATTCTTAAAGTCCGAGCATGTTTACGATGCTTATTTGCTTCTTGATGTTGGCATCCTTATATGGTTAAGCTATGGTTATATGTCTTTGTATGATTGGTTTTCAAAGGTTGCATAAAAAGTTCTGTTTTCAAAAGAGTTTTGTAACTACGAACGTCCGTAACTTTCCGCAGTATTTAACCGGATGGCTTTGATATACTCGTAAATGATTCTATAACGTATAATGACTATGATTTTCATAGGCGGGCCCGGGTGGGGTTGACGCTCGTCCGTGGGTCCCGCGACTTTCCTTTGTATAGTGCTAACGGCTTTTTGAAAGAACTTAATATGACTACCTTTCCGACCCCCGAGTATGATTATATATTTATTTGTTGAGTCTGAAATGATGATTCGTATGCTTATGATTCCGATACGTAACTATGGTTTCTGAAGTTCGGTTTGATATGTTCCGGAGTGATATTCGGAAGGAAATCTGATTTGACTACTGTTTTGGCTTATAAATGATGGTTCGTTTTTTATTAACCTATTGAGTCTTTGAAAATGTTTTAAAAGCGTATTTGGTTACTCCCGATTCTACTTGTGCATTCTATTGTTACATTTTTCGCCAAGTCCCGAGCCGGTTATGTTATCGTGCGCACTATGCTTTATTCCGGAGTATGATGTGTCCGGTTCGCCGAGCCCCTTTTTGGCCGGGAACCGTGTATATATTATGGTGTTATGATACATCCGTGACGCCGAGCTCCTTTCGGCCGGGTACGTATGTATATATGCTACGTTATATGTTATATGTATGGATTATGGAATATGATCAGTTGGAATCAGAGCCGGTGGTGGGGAAAACCCAATGGTGGGGCAAACCCAGTGGTGGGTTAAACCCAATGGTGGGGCAAACCCAATGATGAAGCAAAATTTTACATTGGTTTAGGCCAATCCCACATTGGTTTAGGCCAATCCCACACTGGTTTAGGCCAATCCCACACTGGTTTAGGCCAATCCCACATTGATTTAGGCCAATCCCACATCGATTAATGGCATCTCATATGATCGGTCATGATGTTATGATGTGTCACGGTATGTGTATGATGATTATTCGCTTATGTCACTCAGTCCCATTGTGGGCCGGATATGATACATGACGTTGATATGTATGATCTGTATTTCGAGTCGCATGCGGTATTCATTCTGATTATTATATTTGTCTTCTGTACCTCGTATGTACGATTTGTATTTCAGATGCAAGCACCTTGGTATTCTGGCTATTGTGCGTTTTCTGTGCTCTTGACTTCGGTTATGACTTCGTTTTCTGTACTTCCTGCTTTGCATACTCAGTACATATTCCGTACTGAACCCCTTTCTTCGGGGCCTGCGTTTCATGCCACGCAGGTACCCACAGATGAGTAAAGGATGTTAGCAGAAGGTGTTCCAGCTGGATTGGCGACCTCCATTTCCTTCGGAGTGCCGCCGAGTCAGAGTATTTTCGTGATGACAGTTTGCCTTATGATAGAGACTTTGCAGACAGAGTCGAATGTATGCTATGTCAGTTTGTAAGCGGCTATGTAAGCCGATGTCTTGTTATGCATTATGTTACGAGCTTCATATGTTGGCAGATTTCATACGGTACTAGTTTTATTTGATTTGATAAAGATGAAAGGCATGTCTGTTTTCTGAAAAAATTTTATTATGTGCTTATGTCATGTTTTACGGGCCCAGTATAATTATGAGTATTACGGAAGTCAGCAGGTTCGCTCGGCCCTAGGTAAGGGTCGGGTGCCCATCATGCCCTATCGAAAATTAGGGCATGACAAATTGGTATCGCAGCGGCCGTCCTGAAGGCATCGCAAAGTCGTGTCCGGTAGAGTCACATTTATGGAGTGAAGCGTGCCACATTTATAAACGGGAGGCTACGGGGCATCTAGGTGGTTACTCTTTTTTCACATACGAGATCGTGCCATAGAGCCAAGTCATAGGAAATGAGATTTCTTGCACTAACCTTTGGTTTCAGTAGAAGAATGGCATCGACAGAAGAGAGTGACTAGCGATATTAGAAGTTACAAAGCACGCAGGTAAGCAAAGGTATGAAAGATACATGTCGGTAAAATATTGAAGTACGATGGAGATACAAGTTAAAAGCGAAAAGGGAAGTAAACAAGAAAGTATAACGAGTCTTTGTTGAAATTTGGGCATACGAGGTATGTTTATTATTTTTGTACTGTTGATGATATTGGGAGCCCTGTGTGGCCGTGATATGACATGATATATATACATATGTTGGCCCTATGAGGCACTGTTGGTATTTCCTGCGTACAGGTTTTGAGATAGTAAGAAATATAGAGGAAACTCTGCCGAAATTTTTCCAGAAATAAAAAGAGAATGAGATATAGGTTTGTAATACGACTTGAAAGGTCGTGCTGATAGTAATAGTGAGATTAAGACAAGAGTACAGAGGGAAGGAATTGTGATGTATATGAATGTATGGATAAGACAACTTGTGAAATATAAAGGATAAAGTGGACCAGAAAGGGTAAAGGGTTAAGAAGTGTTATGTTATAGGATTGATTACGAATAAGATATAATGTGAATATAACGGGGATTGTTATGAAGATAAGTGAAGCCTAGTGAGAAAGTGGCCAAGGTTATGATGTGATCTATGTAGCTAGAATGCAAAGGCAAGTGTGAAACGGAAAAACAAGCTATGGAACGAATAAGGAAGGGTTTGAGTTAAAGATTAAGTGACGACATGAGATAATGTGCCTAGAATGTTACAAGTTGAGTAAGGGAATTACAAGAAGGAAAAGTTTAAACCGAGATATATTGGACCTTATTACATTATTCGTAAGGTAAGAGGAGATGGAAAAGAAATATGATTGGTAGAAGAGATTGCGTGCTATGGTAATAAAGGAAACCCCCGAGATCCTCACAAGACCTTATGCGATTAGTTGAACATTCGAGGACGAATGTTCTAAAGGGGGGAAGGATGTTATATCCCATACTTTGTACGTTGGAATATTTTAAGTTGGCTGCGACAAGTTATGGACAAGACTTTCAATTTCCGGTTTTGTTGATTTTGTTTTAATGCACAAGTTGCATATTCATATTTTCATTGGCATGGAGTGTTGAGAGTAAATTTGGAATAAGGAAGATTTGGGGTTAAAAGTGAATTATGGAAAGTTAAGCATTTCATGAAAAGGCCAAAGTGGTGTGTTAAGGGTGGGACCCACATGTCGAGATTTTATAAAGGACATATGAAGATATATATGGGTGGTACATGTGAAGTTGAGCAAGTCCTAAGAAGGACCCATAAGCTAAAAATGAGTGTAAGCCCTCCAAAAGGGCGATTTAAGAAAACGTCTTCGGGTGATCCTTCGAGAGGCCAAAACGGTATTATGAGTTTGAATTTGGGAAAAATCCCACAATTAAAAGTTGTATATAATTGAAATAGATTTCCAACCA
>NW_026727139.1:0-34159 GCF_029784015.1 Lycium ferocissimum | reverse complement strand
ATATTGACATGAGAACCTTGGACAAGGCCTAAGGGCAAGCTTGGAATTTTGGAAATTAGTCCCGGAATTTTTTTTTAAAATAGGAACCATGATGAATTGGGCTAAAAAAAAATAAGAGAAAATGAGGCCCAACTTTGAGGGGTGGCCGGCCAAGGCTTATGGCCCAAGGCCCACATGGAATTAAAAATCCATGTGGTTAAATAGATAAGCCACCATATTATTCTCCAAAGTTCCAAGAATTTTCAAGAAAAAAAAAGAAGAACTTGGAGAGCAACCAAACCACCCTATTCGGCCAAAGAAGAAAAAAAAAAGAAAAATTTCCAAGCTTTCAACTTTGATCCAAAAATCTCTTCCTTCTCGAATTCTTAACAAGTTTAAAGTGCTCTTCGACATGGTATAAGTAGTTAAGCAAGAAAACTCCGTTTGCGGAAAGTGGAAATTTGAAGAAAAAGGTGAGATTTCTATCCTTTTATGTTATGGAAGAAGAGTATGTGTTATAGTGATTAAAGTTGCATGAAAAATTATGGAATTATGATGTGTGTGGGTGTGCATGGCCGTGTAGTGCAAGTGTGTGTTGTGGCCGTGTAGTATTTTGTAAGTAGAGAGACGGATGGAGTTCATTTAGTGTACTAATTGTGTTGTTGTGTTCTTGTGGAGTGAATGGTTTAAGTTGGCATGAAATCCATTGTTAGGTTGTTGTAGGAATTATGTGATTTTATTCTAGTTTTATGTTAACATGGAAATGAAATTGTTAAGATGCAAATTATGATGGTTGTTGATGAAATTGGAAGATGGAAATATGCCATGAATATGCATGTTAGAGATTGAAAGATTTGAATGCATTATGGCTTTGTTGGAAAGTTTGCATATGTGGTATATGTTGCGAATATTTTGTAGAAATGATATGAAGTGTTTTCGAATTGTATTTGAATGGTTTTGGATTAGCAAATAAATATGAGAATGTTGACATGAACTTTGGAAAGGTGAAGTTGGAATGAAAGCTATAATATAGTGGAAAGAAGAGTAGTTGTGTTATATTGTGATTTATGGTGTCTATTATTGTGTTATTGGTATTGTTGTGGATGTTGTTGTTGATATTATGGCCGGATTAATTTCCGGGGATGTTGAATTTATAGGGGAAATCTTTGCCCGAAATTTCGGTAGGCAACTATGGATTTAACTTAAATTCTTAAAAGCTTGTAACTCCCATTTGGTAATTGTGACCAATTGTAGATTTTGGTAGAAACGGGAGTGGAGCTCAGACGAGCGTGAGACGCGAACAAGGTATGTAAAGCCTACCCTTCCTTCTCTTGGCATGTCCTAGTCATACTAGGTGAAGATCGGAACCTCGGGAATAATTCTGCCCTTGGAAATTCAAGTTTGATTTTGCATACTATTCATTCAGCGCAATTGAACCAAAAATCCTTATCTTTGGTTAAAAGAATGTTTAAACCTTTGTAACGGTTGCCAATATATCCGAATCACTCCGGAACCTTCATGGATGGTTTTAGGGAGCCTAGTTCTTGTAATTTATGTTCGCCGCCTCGACTTGACCCGAGGTGGGCCCACGATCCCGAGACTCTTGTATTGCTTCATTCGACTTATTTTGGTACAATAATTACGGGACGAAATTGTTGAACTATTTCATTATGATCTATAGTATACTTTGCCGTGTAACAACGTTATTTATAATTATTACTTCGGTTTTCCAAAAGTGGTTTCGGAAACGCGTTTGTGCTTTACCAATGATTTTAAAGAACTAGTTTTGTTCAAAGAAACATAAAATCTATTTTTATTTTCTAAACTTTCTAAAACCACTCCGAAAGGGGTGCGAGGCTTTACTATTTTATTTCAATTACTACTTATGTTTACGTTATCATTACTATTATGCCCGAAGGGGGGCATCTTTATTATTATGCCGGAAGCGGCAATGCCCGAAGGGGCTATCTTCATTATTATGCCGGAAGCGGCAATGCCCGAAGGGGCCATCATGATTATTATGCCGGAAGCGGCATGCCCGAAGGGGCCATTATTGATATCGAGCCGGAAGCGGCTGCCCGAAGGGGCTATTATTATTATTATTATTATTATTATTATTATTATTATTATTATTTTGCCGGAAGCGGCGCGTGTGATGTACTGTATTACTTCTGTAGGAGAAATGTTCTAGATTACATTACTTATTCTGGATTTGTTAGTTGGATTGCGATTATTTACTTAAGGCTTGTTTTGGACTTGTGCATCTACTTATGTCTTCTCTTTAGCGAAGGTTGCAGGTATTGGGTTGATTGTGATTTCTTCCTCCTAAATTGCGCGGTGGTTATTATCTATTTATTTTCGCTTTACATATTCGGTACATATTCCGCACCGACCCCTTTCTTCGGGGGCGTTTCATGCCCGCGAGGTACGGGACGCGACGCGGCGATCCGGCTTAGGGGGACTCGGCTCTCAGGGAGTCGGACAACTCCATTTGTTCCGAGAGGCGTTCCTATTTTGGTATAATATTGTGTATATATTCAGCAAGTTGTACTTTTAGACGTCGCGAGCGCGTGGGTGTTATAGATACTGTTTGGTCTGTCGGTCACTATGGTATTGTACAGAAGTGGCGGTAGCCTCTTCGGCCCGCCTTGTCCTGTACCATGTATATAGTTATGTATGTGTATGTATGTTAGCACGTTTTAAGACGTTTTGAGTTATATATCGACTCTAGTATTTTATCTAGAATTTCAAAAAAAAAAAAATTTGTCGCCAAAGAAAGGTTGAGTTCTCAGACGGGGTAAACCCGGTCACTTGTCATGGCCCTAGGTTGGGTCGTGACAAAAGTGGTATCAGAGCAGGTCAGTCCTCGGCATGTTCGCAGACGGTGTCTAGTAGAGTCTTGTTTATCGGTGTGTTGTGCACCACATCTATAAACAAGAAGCTACGAGACATTAATTGGGTGTCATTCTTTCTTTCATGGTAAAGATCGTGCAGATAGAGCTGTGTCGTAGATAAAGCCCCTAATCTAATGATCTGTATGATTTCAGCAATGCCACCTAAGAAGGGTAAAGCAACGGCGGCTCAAAGAGGCAAGGCCGCTGTGGATGAGGCAGGTAGCCAAGCCCCCAGGCCTACCAGAGCTCAGGCTTACACTGGGATACGCATTCGGTCCCAGGGTTCTCCTACTTCCTCGTCCTCGGAGGGGCTCGAGAGAAACGGTGACCCGGCCCCGGCTCCCCCAAGACTCGCACCGGTGCCTCCGGCCACCGACCGGATATCCGAACCGAAAATAAGAGAGATGAAGGATGCTATACGTTTGCTAACCCGGATACTTACTACTCGGGTTGGGCAACAAGGTAGGGGCCACGAATACCGGATAGAGCCGCTAGTGCCGTGGCCCGAGATTTTCTTACCCTAAATCCCCCGAGAATTTAAGGGCACGGACCCAAATGCGATCCCCGAGAGTTTATAGATGGCATGCGCGTACTTTAGACATAATGAGGGCGTCGGCCACGGAGTACGTGAGCTAGCCTCTTATAGGCTACGGGGGATAGCAATTAATTGGTTTCGATCATGGAAGTTATCCGAGAGGGAGGGATGCCCCTCCGCCGACGTGGCAGAATTTTTCGATGCCTTCTTGCGCCATCATATGCCACCTGAGTTGAGGCGGGCAAGAGTTGACCGGTTCCTTCACTTGCAGCAGGGTAGCATGTCTGTTAGAGAGTATAGTGTAGAGTTTGATTCTTTAGCGAGATATGCCCCTTCTCTTGTGCAGGATATGGAGGATAGGATCCATCACTACGTGAGGGGATTAGAGCCGGAGTTACAGGAGGCTTGTATGGCAGTTGCCATGCAGCCAGGATGGATATAGCTCGTGTTCAAGCTTATGCCCGGGGTCGAAGATCGGAAGCGTCGGCGGAGGCTACCTCGGGCGAGTAGTGGTCAGCCCAAGAGGGCTAGGTCGGAGGGTCAGAATAAAGGTTTCACCAGAGAGAGAGCAGACCCCAGTCTAGCGCATCTTCGCAGTTTCGAGGGTCGCAGCGGGATAGGGAGGCTTTTCCTAGGCAGAGACAAAATCTTCCCTATGCGCCGGGTTCTCAGCAGCAGGCGGGATCAGGGCAGGAGATGATGCCCCCTCCCCGATGCGCGACTTGCGGGAGACGCCACACAGGACGATGTCGATATGGCGTGTGTTATACTTGTGGTGACCCGACGCACTATGCTAGAGATTGCCCACAAGGAGTGGGCCATGCTGTCCCTGGAAACTCGGCAGCAGGCGTCGTCACCTTCGGTAAGAGCCCCCGAGGCAGGACCTCAGACTTCTTCTGGCCGAGGTAGGGGCGGAGGTAGAGCGCCTAGTTCCAGTGCGGGGCCACATCGCATCTACGCTCTAGGGGGGAGACCGGATCCAGAGGTTCCACAGGATGCGCCAGCAGGTAATTTAAGTTGGTGAATTTATTATCTTGATTGATAAATGATTTATATGCGCTATCCACCAAAAAAAATCAACTTCCCCGCGTTATTTTATAAGACCTTATAAGGTTCATTTAACATTCGAGGACGAATGTTTTAAAGGGGGGGAGGATGTTATATCCCGTGTTTTTGCACATTCGGGAAATTTGGACATAATTGTGATTTGTAAGAATAAGGCCATGCTTTGATTTTATGTGGTGTGTATGTTGTCACTTATGGAAATATTGACATGAGAACATTGGATAAGGCCTAAGGGCAAGTTTGGAATTTTGGAAATTAGTTCCGGGAATTTTTAAAATAAGATCCATGATGAATTGGGCCAAAAAAAAAATAAGAGAAAGTGAGGCCCAAAGCTAGGGGTGTCCGGCCAAGGCCATGGCCCAAGGCCCACATGGAATTAAAATCCATGTGATTAAATAGAAAGCCACCATATTATTCTCCATAATTCCAAGAATTTTCAAGAAAAAAAACAAAGAAGAACTTGGAGAGCAACCAAACTACCCTATTCGGCCAAAGAAGAAAAAAAAAAAGAAAAATTTCCAAGCTTTCAACTTTGATCCAAAAATCTCTTCCTTCTCGAATTCTTAACAAGTTTAAAGTGCTCTTCGACATGGTATAAGTAGTTAAGCAAGAAAACTCCGTTTGCGGAAAGTGGAAATTTGAAGAAAAAGGTGAGATTTCTATCCTTTTATGTTATGGAAGAAGAGTATGTGTTATAGTGATTAAAGTTGCATGAAAATTATGGAATTATGATGTGTGTGGGTGTGCATGGACGTGTGGTGCATGTGTGTGTTGTGTGGCCGTGTAGTATTGTGCATGAAGAGAGATGGATGGAATTTATTTAGTGTACTAATTGTGTTGTTGTATTCTTGTGAAGTGAATGGTTTAAGTTGGCATGAAAAATCCATTGTTAGGTTGTTGTAGGAATTGTATGATTTTATTCTAGTTTTATGTTAACATGGAAATGAAATTGTTAAGATGCAAATTATGATGGTTGTTGATGAAATTGGAAGATGGAAATATGCCATGAATATGCATGTTAGAGATTGAAAGATTTGAATGCATTATGGCTTTGTTGGAAAGTTTGCATATGTGGTATATGTTGCGAATATTTTGTAGAAATGATATGAAGTGTTTTCGAATTGTATTTGAATGGTTTTGGATTAGCAAATAGATATGAGAATGTTGACATGAACTTGGAAAGGTGAAGTTGGAAGGAAAGCTATAATATAGTGGAAAGAAGAGTAATTGTGTTATATTGTGATTTATAGTGTCTATTATTGTGTTATTGGTATTGTTGTGGATGTTGTTGTTGATATTATGGCCGGATTAATTTCCGGGGATGTTGAATTTATAGGGGAAATGTTGCCGAAATTTCGGTAGGCAACTATGGATTTAACTTAAATTCTTAAAAGCTTGTAACTCCCATTTGGTAATTGTGACCAATTGTAGATTTTGGTAGAAACGGAGTGGAGCTCGGACGAGCGTGAGACGCGAACAAGGTATGTAAAGCCTACCCTTCCTTCTCTTGGCATGTCCTAGTCATACTAGGTGAAGATCGGAACCTCGGGAATAATTCCGCCCTTGGAAATTCGAGTTTGATTTTGCATACTATTCATTCAGTCGCAATTGAACCAAAAATCTTTATCTTTGGTTAAAAGAATGTTTAAACCTTTGTAACGGTTGCCAATATATCCGAATCACTCCGGAACCTTCATGGATGGTTTTAGGGAGCCTAGTTCTTGTAATTTATGTTCGCCGCCTCGACTTGACCCGAGGTGGGCCCACGATCCCGAGACTCTTGTATTGCTTCATTCGACTTATTTTGGTACAATAATTACGGGACGTTTGTTGAACTATTTCATTATGATCTATAGTATACTTTGCCGTGTAACAACGTTACTGATATAATTATTACTTCGGTTTTCCAAAAGTGGTTTCGGAAACGCGTTTGTGCTTTACCAATGATTTTAAAGAACTAGTTTTGTTCAAAGAAACATAAAATCTATTTTTATTTTCTAAACTTTCTAAAACCACTCCGAAAGGGGTGCGAGGCTTTGCTATTTTATTTCAATTACTACTTATGTTTACGTTATCATTACTATTATGCCCGAAGGGGCCATCTTTATTATTATGCCGGAAGCGGCAATGCCCGACGGGCTATCTTCATTATTATGCCGGAAGCGGCAATGCCCGAAGGGGCTATCTTCATTATTATGCCGGAAGCGGCAATGCCCGAAGGGGCCATTATTGATATCGAGCCGGAAGCGGCTGCCCGAAGGGGCTATTATTATTATTATTATTATTATTATTATTATTATTATTATTATTATTATTATTATTATTATTATTATTATTATTATTATTATTATTTTGCCGGAAGCGGCGCGTGTGATGTATTGCATTACTTCTTTAGGAGAGGTGTTCTAGATTACATTACTTATTCTGGATTTGCTAGTTGGATTGCGATTATTTACTTAAAGCTTGTTTGAGACTTTGTGTATCTATTTATGTTTTCTCTTAAGCGAAGGCTGCAGGTATTGGGTTGAATGTGATTTCTTCCCTCCTAAATTGCGCGGTGGTTATTATCTGTCTATTTTCGCTTTACATACTCAGTACATATTCCGTACTGACCCCCTTTCTTCGGGGGCTGCGTTTCATGCCCGCAGGTACAGGGACGCGACTCGGCGATCCAGCCTTAGGGGGACTCGGCTCTAGGAGTCGGACAACTCCATTTGTTCGGAGGCTGTTCCTATTTTGGTATAATATTGTGTATATATTCAGCAAGTTGTACTTTTAGACGTCGCGAGCGAGCGTGGGTGTTATAGATACCGTTTGGTTCACGTTTTAAGACGGTCACTATGGTATTGTACAGAAGTGGCGGTAGCCTCTTCGGCCCGCCTTGTCCTGTACCATGTATATAGTTATGTATGTGTATGTATGTTAGCACGTTTTAAGACGTTTTGAGTTATATATCGACTCTAGTATTTTATCTAGAATTTCAGAAAAAAAAAATTGTCGCCAGCAAAGGTTGAGTTCTCGTGATAATAAGGTAGGTGCCCGGGGGTAAACCCGGTCACTTGTCATGTGACATGTCTACTTTTATTCCAACATTACTTGTATTACATCTATTTGATAACCTCCCAACACTTTAGACATGTTGGTTGAATCCATCCGATGCCCACTAGTACTATCCCCGTTTATTTATTTATTCATGACAAAACAACTATCTTTTACTTCACATTCACTAGTGATGGCAACTCCTCCATATTCTTTTTGTGTGTGAAACTGTAACCGCTCTTCTAAACATCGATAACCTCTTTAGGAATATTTTTCAGCAATGCATAATCAAGTTCTGAATTTTCTTCTCTGAATTGTGACTCAAAGATAATCAAGTTCGATTGCCTCAGAACCAATATCTACTTCATTTTCCAGCCAATTACCATTTGAATCTTGTATTATTTTCAAGGACAATTTGTTCCTTCTGCCCCCTCACATATGAATGGAAGAATTTAGTATTTCTATCTCCATCATTGAACCATTTGATACCAGCTTTCTGCTTCTAATATTCTTCCTCCAAGTGTAAAAATCTGGTTAATTCAGCCTGTGCTTGATAGAGCAGCATTCTACTCTCCCTTGAAGGATTATTTTCAAGCTGCAACTCCTTCACTTTTATGGTATCTTCGATAGTGGCAATCTGCTGAAATATATTCCCATAAGTGGTCTTGCTCCATTGAACCAAAGGCTCTTTAAGTTTCTTTAACTTATGATGAAATACATAAAATGGATTTCCATAGAAATCAGCAGTCCAGTTCTCCTTTACCACACCATAAATGTATGATGATTTGTCCAGAAGTTAAGAAACTTGAAAGATTTGATTATATGTCATTTCTTTGTTACACTCCGCATGTAATGGTGCATGATCCGAACCATGTTTGATCGATGAGTCACCGTCAGGATGGCATGATGTCTAACACTTGCTGATTCACCAAAATCCTATCTAACCTCTTAAATATGTAATCTTCTTCAGTTCTCCCATTCCACCAGGTGAATCTACTTCCACAGAATACTACATCAATTAATCCACAGCTTTGTATACAGTTGGAAGAATCCAGTGTCTCATTGGATGAGACTGGTAGGCCACCTTGTTTCTCTTCATCAGATACAATAACATTAAAGTCCCCTCCTGTAATCCATGGGAGGTCATGCTGATTAGCTAACTCCACCATGGATTCCCAAAACTCTTCCCTCTCCTCTCTATCAAATTTAGCATAAACTACTGACACCAGCATTGATTGATTCAAGGATAAGTTAGTTGCAGAGATACTTGTTGTTCTGATTCAGAAATAACTACACCTTGTCATTCATCTGTCCAAAAGATCCAAATCTTTCCTGAGCAGTTCACCTTGCAATTATGATAGCCTAACTTCCTTCTATTGTCACGACCCAACCCGCCATGACTGGCACCCATACTAACTCCTAGTGGGCGAATCAATGCGCTCAACCATCTACTCATTCAAAGTCCATTTTTACTTAGCCAATTCATTTAGCTCACAATAAATTAAACACAAAATTAAGTCAAAAGTAGTCATGCCATGCCATAGAACAATAATGTAAGTGCGGAAGTCCTAACTATTACAACCCCAAAATCCGAAAGTCACCATACAGGGATTCAAAATCCAAAACATGCCTAAGGAATTCATACTATCTGAAATAAATAAACATCAATGTCTGGAATGGAAATAGACATTAGAAAAGGGAAGATCTTCGGCGGCCTGACGGATAAGCTCACCCTCAACGTAAAAATGGCCTCAAGCTAAATACGAGGTCGAGTAGCGCCTTGATCACAATCTGCACTTAAAATAATGCAGCATGGTATTATCAGTACAAACACTATGTATCGGTAGATATCATAGGTTGACTAAGATTAGTATCATGCATGAATCATAAAATCATAAAATAGACAGACCAGTCAACAACACATAATCAGATAGCCAACACCAAGTCGATCAATGATATTAACATATCAAGTCCACTAATGATATTATCAATCAAGTCTACCAATGATATTAACAATCAAGTCAACCAATGATATTAATAATCAAGTTAACGGAAGCAAGCAATAGAATAAACCTCCCAACAACATCCTCACTTACTCAGTCAGTGATCACTCATGTACATATATGTCACGACCCAACCCCGTGGGCCGTGACTAGTGCCCTATCTGGGCACCCAAACGCACCTATCAAACAGAGTTACACACGGATGGCTTATATATACAATTATCAAACACTGTCTCAGAATATATCAAACTGTCGCAAACACATCTCAAACACAGCCGTATATATATATCAAAGCCGACAAGGCTATCAAATGGCGCAACGGCCCCAAACATATATAATGCAAGCCGACGAGGCTGCCATGGCGAATAGGATCACCCAAAATAAATAACATACAAACACAACTGTACAGAAGTAGGCACAACCCACAAACATGTCCACAGACCTCTAAACAGACATGTATTTAATCATATGACGGGACAGGCCCCACCGTACCCCCGAACAAATATGTACAATGCAACGAACGAATATATACCAAAAGTAGGCTCCGATCATGGGGAGCACTCCAACATAGAAGAAGGTGTCCTAAACCGCGGATCACCAAGCCGTACGTCCGTACCTACGGCATGAAAACGCAACAAAGAAAGCGGGTCAAGACGAAATATGTACCGAGTATGCAAAGCGTAAAAATGTAGTATACAAATCGAGTCGAAATCGAAATAAAAAGTACGTAAAGTAAATGCATTTCAAAATATCAAAATGTTACTTCAAAATATAAATCATGCATAAAGGCACAGAAATATGATCGCCCGCCGTCGATGGCGCCATAACACAAAGATAACACCGTAAAAGTTTCAAATCTCCGTATCCCCGTCACATATCATACACAAAGATATCGCCATACACAAGCATAACACCAAATATAGTGGAACCCGGCCCGAGCGAGGAGTCGGTGAACCATAAACACAAGATAACACCGGAGTATATCATAATGCGCACGACAATGTAACCGCCCGGACTCGCGAAAGATATAACAAAATGCACGAGCGGAGTCGTGAGGAATCATATGCATAAAATCATTGTCATAAATCCAAGAGATAAATAAAATAGTCATATTTGAAATCGGAATAGTAATTACAACATTCTCTTTCAAAAGTTGTCGAAATTACATAAAGGAACGTCGCGGGACCCACGGACGAGTATAGACCCGAGCGGGGCCCGCTTATGGAAAACATACTCGTCTAACATCATACAACCTTTTACGAAAATCTCAAGGCAATCCGAGCTTTTCTGTGAAAGTTATGGGCGTTCGTAGTTTTGAATCGTTAAAGAATAAACTCTAAAAAAAAAATCAGCTTTCATGTCACTTTTGCAACTTATAAATTTCAAGGTCATAAGGATCAATGTTTTGTCATATCAACACAAGAATACCAAGGAACAAAAGCGAATCATAGACAAGCTCGGATTGCGAGAATAGAGTTTCCTCGAGGCTTGTATCATAGCCTATTTTAACTAAGGCATGCCAAGGAAAGAAGGTTACTTTACATACCTCAAACGCTCTCCAATATGATCCAAACTCAAGCTAAATCCAACCTACGATTCGGGCTGCCCACGATCTATAAACAAGTCATAAAATGCCAAACATTAGCTAGAGACTTTTTGGGCATTTAATTCCAAATTTGCCCTTAATTCTACGTAAATTAAAAGATTTCCCCTGTAAATAGGCCACCCCGAGAATTTAACTCGGCCAAATCAATCAACAATAACAACAACAACAACAACAACAAACCTAGCAACACCACAAACCAATCCGAAAGGTAATTCAACATTAATAACTCTCTTTTCCATCATTCAACAACATTCATAAATTCAATTCGACGACTTACCTTCAAGCCAACATCGACGCTTATACATTCACATACTAACCCGAACCCATACCAACAATATTTAAAGACATTCTAAGCAATTCATACAACATTTCCAACAACCCAAATTTTTCTCCAATTCAGCCGAATTCAGCCCCCAAACCCGAGAACCTCACTTAACCCATTCCTCATTTTCAAATCATGATTTGTATCCACAATTCACATTCTAACAATGCTATCATCATCAATATATAAACTACATTAAATGTACAATAGTCTCCAAATCAGTCCGCAACAACTACAACATCAATTTGAGTCATTAAACATTCATTTCCAACATAGAATTCATAACGACGACGACTAAAACATTAAGCGATATTCATTCGTTCATTGTCATATAATGTGACCCATTTTCGGCTAGCACACCAACATACACATATGGATAATTCTCATTCATATCTTCCTTTTGCAATGATCATAACATACTAACTAAACTCAATTCATGGCTTCAATACAACACAACACACACACACACTACACGGCTAAAACACCACACACACACTCACTTCCAACATGCCATATTTCATGATATCCATCCATTTTAACATACTACAATACACATACAACCTTTATAATACATAAAACATAATGAATTCTTACCTTTCCTCTTCAACTTCCCAATAGCCTAGGGTTTCCAAGGATGAAAAATAAAGGGTTGATCGCTCCAACGACACCTCCACGCTACTTAGGGACCTCAATATAGTGGGTTTACATCAAGGAAATAATTTTGGAAGGGTTAGAAATGGGACTTGATTTTTCTCTATGTTGGCCGAGAGCCTCACCTCTTCAACTTCTTGTTCTCTTTTTTTTTTTTTTTTGTCTAAGTGTTGAAAGGAAAATGAAGACTAGAAGTCATCTTTTGCCATTATATGAAGTGCATTGTTGTCCCTTGGCCCACATTAATGTGTTGTTCCAATTAAAATTGAACACAATTTATGTGGGCCATTCACCCCACTTACACGGCCAACCATAGAAATGGATGACTTTTTCAACTTCCAATTTTTATCACTTTTGGTCCCAAATTCTCCTAATTGTTCCATACCAACAAATTCATGCACAACTTATATCTCAAAATAAAATCGAAGGTCAAAAATCCCGACTTTGTATCCCGGAATAGTTTTGTCCTTAACTTATCATAATTAACCCGGATTGTTCCAATGCATGAAATACGGGTTCTAATAATATATGCTAATTGGTATCTTTGCCCAATAGCTATCACCTGCAAGGAACCCATGGTGTCCATGTACCACTCTCTCTGGAACTGACCTCGGATCACGTGTCACGACCCAACCCCGTAGGCCGTGACTAGTGCCCGAGCTGGGCATCCATACGCGCTCGTTAACCAGATTCGGTATACAAACGACTCATACATATATAAATATCAAACGCGGCTCCAAACGGACGCATACAAACACATATACGTACGTGCTTGCGCAAGGCTGCCATACTATACATAACATGTCAAAGCATACATACACGCAGCCGATAAGGCTGCCACGGCGGATGGGCCGCCCAAACACAACTTACACGTCGCATACGAACAAAACTGTACATAACCCACATCTATGTCTACAGACCTCTAAGAGTCATAACAGAACCATATGACGGGACAGGGCCCCGCCGTACCCATGAACGAACATATACAAATAACGAAGGTGTCTGTACCAAAATGTAGGCTCCGGAATAAAGGGAGCTCTCCAATGAGAATAGGTGTCCTAGACGGCGATCACCGAACCGAGTATCCGTACCGCGGCATGAAACGCAGCCCCCCCGAAGAAAGCGGTCGAGTACGAAATATGTACTGAGTATGCAAAGCAGGAGATATAGTAACAAATCTGAGTCATAATCGAAGCCGAGGTGCAGAAAATGAACATAATAATCAGAATATCAAAGTGCTGTCATCTGACACACAAGTCATGCAACAGAGGTACAGAAGGCAAATATAATAATCAGAATGCCAACACACTTACTCCTGAAATACAGATCATACATATACATACCGAAGCACATCATAACATCATATCTTACCATATGAGCTGACATTAACCGATATGGGATTCGCCTAAACCAATGTGGGATTTGCCTAGACCAATGTGGGATTTGCCTAAACCAACGTGATTTGCCTAAACCAATGTGGAATTTTGCATCATCATCGGGTTTGCCCCACCATGGTTTGCCCCACCATCGGGTTTGCCCCACCAACGGGATCCGAAACCAACGATCATATTTCTGAATTCATATACATAACATACAACATAGCATACATACACAGTACCCGGCTGAAAGGGGGCTCGGCGTACCGGTCACATCATAACACCATAATATATACGCAGTTCCCGGCCGAAAAGGGGCTCGGCGAACCGGACACATCACATTTCAGAATACGCATCGGTAAATCAGACCATCATATCATATCAGACTTCGTATCACATCATGTTTCGGAATACACATGGTACTTGCGATAACATAACCGGCCCGGGACTTGGCAAAAATGTAACCACAGAATACACGAACAGAGTTATGAGTAACCAAATACAGTTTCAACGACTTAATATGTTAATCACAACGAACCGTCATTTATAAGCCAAAACAGTAATCAAATCAGATTTTCTTCCGAATATCACTCGGGAGTATATCACACCGAACTTCAGAAACCAAAGTTACGTACCCAAAATCATGTACATAAGATCATTATCATAAACTTAAAAGGTAAGTAAACTAATCATAATTGAAATCGGGATAATAATCATATCGTATCCTTTCGAAAGTCGTCAGAAGTACATAAAGGAGAGTCGCAGGACCCACGAACGGGTGTCGACCCGAGCGGGGCCCGCCTATGAAAAACATAGTCATCATACATCATGGAATCATTTTTGACTATATCGAGGCGATCCGGTTCTGTCTGTGAAAGTTACGGACTTTCGTAGTTTTCAGAATCATTTTGGAACAAAACTCTTTTTAAAAACCAAACTTTTATGCAACTTTTGAAACTTAGTCATACAAAAGACATAAAGCCAATATTTCATCATATCAAGCATACGAAGACTAAGAAACAAATAAGAATCACAGACATGGTCGGATCGCGAGAGTAGAATTTCCTCGAGGCTCGTGTCATAGCCTATTTACGACTAAGGCATGCCAAAAGAAGGAAGGGCCAAGCTTTACATACCTCGTCCGCTCTCCAAGTCACTCCAAACTCAAACCTCGGGCTCTCCAAAATCTACACAATATCATTAAATACCAACGTTACTATAGGCATTTAGGAGTTCATTTCCAAACTAACACATAATTCTACGGAAATTTGGGCAGCACTTCCCCTGTAAATAGGCCAACCCCGAGAATTTAACTCGGCCAAATCAACAACAACAATACCAACAACCATCCTAGCAACATTCATAATCAATCTGAAACGCAATATAACATTAATAACCCTCTTTTACATCATTCAACAACATTCATAATATTCAACTCAACGGCTTACCTTCAGACTAATATCAATGCTTATACATTCAAATACTAACCCGAACCCATACCAACAACATTCAAGAACATTTCAAACAATTCACACAATAGTTCAAATATCCCAAACAATACTCCCACTCACCCGAAATGGCCCCAAACCCGAGAACCTCAACCATAATACATTCCTCACTTCCGAATCACGATTTGCACCAACAATCCACACTCTAACAATGTCATTCCCATAAATACACAAATTACATCAAATGCACAATAATCTCCAATTCAGCCCACAACACTTACGATATCAATTTGAGTCATTCAACTACTATCGTCCACATAGAATTCATAACGACAACAACCAAAATACTAATTAACATTAATCCATTCATTGTCATATAATATGACCCATTTTCAGCCAACATAACACATACACATACTAACGATTCTCATCCATTTCTTCACTCTACAACAATCAAAACATGCTAACTAGACTTTAATTCACTACTTCAACACAACACAACACAACACACACACCTACACGGCCACACACTACACACATGACCTCACTTCCAACATACCATATTTCATGATTTTCATCCATTTTAGCATACTACAACATGCATACACCATTCATAACACATAAAACAAGATTAAATCTTACCTTTCTTCTTCAACTTCACAAATAGGCTAGGGTTTGCGATCTACACAACGGATGGTTTGATGACCCAAACAACACTTCCACGCTACTTAGGGACCTCAAATTAGTGGGTTTGCATCAAAGAAATATTTTTGGGGTGGCTAATTTTTGACTTGAAAAAAAGGGTTCTTGGCCGAGAGCCTTGGGTGGTTGTTCCTCAACTTCTTATTTTTTTTTTTTCTAAGTGTGGGATGAAGGTGAATGACTTAGTGATCATCCTTTGTGCTATTATAAGACTTATACATGTGTCCCATGGCCCACACATGTGTTGGACCAATTAAAATTGGCCACAAAATGTGTGGGACCCTTTCAATGCTACACGGCCACAAGGCCAAAAAATTGCATGATTTTCAACTTCCAATAATTCCAATTTTGGTCCCAAATTTTCCTAATTATTCCATGCCAACAAATTCATGAACAACTTGTGTCTCAAAATAAAAGCGAAGGTCCAAAAATCTCGACTTTGTATCCCGGAATGGTTTTGCCTCTAACTTATCCTAGTTAAACCGAATTGTCCCATGTACGAAATACCGGATATAACATCACGAGCCCAAAATCTAGGTCACATCCTCACTCCCTGTCAAATGTGCCCATAATCTAGGTCACACCCTCACCTTCTGTCAAATGTGTCCATAATCTAGGCCACATCCTCACCCCGTATATATATATATATATATATAATATGTGCCTTTTATATATATATATATATATATATATATATATATATTGTCACATCACTTTTAATGATCGATTATCAAGTAGTATCTCATTTTCATCAAGAAGATCATATTAACTCCTCACCACAATTGTCATCGAAATATAAATCACGACACATCGAATAATGGCATTAAGCACATATTATCACTCAATCAATAGCATATAGGAATTCCAAACACACATTATGCTCGAAGACTAGACATGCTTTCTCCTATCAATCTCATAACACATACAATCAACTAATCAAAGTCTAACTCAAGTAAAACGTAACCTACCTCAACTGCAGAGCTGGAACAATGCGAATAACGTCGCTGTAGCTTTTCCCTTCCGTAATGCCTCAGAACGCTCAAAGTCTAGCAATTAAGATGCTAAATAAGTCACAACACTCTAGTCAACAATATCAATTCAATGAACACCCTTCCACTTTACCCCTTTCTAACGGGTGAATGCTTACTAGGTGTAAATCATCCTAACATTGGCCTTGGAAACCATGAACAATCAATTCATAAGGTTATTCCTTCAACTTATCTCTTACAAGCAATTTCTATGGTCAATCTACCATCTTTATGAAACCCTAAGTCTCAATTCACTTAGTTCATGTCTCTAACAGTTCAATTCTTGATTAGAAAGTGATAACCCAAGCCTTTAGATGATAACCACACAATAATATTCATAACCCACCAACTATTAAAGGTCTATTAAGTTCTAGGGTTACTAGTCTCAATTTACCATTGTAGACCCATTAGAATGATGATAATCTTAGAGATGAATGCATAATGAAGGGAGGAATGGTTGAGACTTACCTCTCAAGAATATTCTTGCCCTAGCTTTAGAATTTCGCCCTAGGTGTTCCTTGGAAACTGTGTTGGACTTTTATGAATAAAGAATTCGGACAAGTGTTTAAAAACACAGCTTATTGCCCCGTCACCGACCGGCGGCGGTTGTTCGTTGTCGCAAAGGGTCTCGCTATAATGGGCAGCGGGCCCGCTATAGCGGACCTCCACTAAATGCTCACTTCCGTTGTGGCCCCTTTCCCTTCCCCTCCCGGCAGCGACCGGTCCGTCACTACCGTAGGCTTGCTTGCAGCGGGACTTTGTCTGTCGCAGCGACAACCCAAACTAGTGAGCTCGATTTTTCTCACTAGTTTTTCACTCTACCTCACAACACTTCATCCGATGCCTCACAAACACCACAAAGCATGCACATTAATGTAAAAACACCATACAGACCCAACGGATGTCTAATTCCCTACGTTACCCCCCAATGGGCTCGATGTAATCAAACAATAATCACAAACAAGCCAAGTTTTCAGTTCTTAGACTTCTACATTTAAGTTTGTATTAGCTCGTTCTACCCTTGGAAGGGTTCTATTTGGTAGGGTGATCCTAGATTTTCCATAACAGCCGGAAGGGTCGTTACATCTATACTCTTCAATAGTAGCAGGATCTTGAAAAGGTTCCATTACGCCTATGATTGAATAATGATGTCTCCTCTTTAGTTCAATTAACCTCTCAAAATATTGTTGAGTGTTAACTGACCTAATATTCCAAAATATGGCTTTGTCTATCATTGAGAATTGTTGGATTTGTTCTTACTCCCCCTTGTTGAAACTCCTGCAGCTAGAGCACTGGTTTTTCTGGCAGGCTTTTGCTTATTTTTTGCTTGCTTCAATTTTTGCACACTTCTAGGAGATAAATCTGCCTCCTTTATTGAAACTTATTTTGGAAGACTTAGATTATGTTGAATATTGAAATTGTGAAAATTTTGAGAGTTGAGTACTTGCTAAAGCTTTTGATTGTGAGATTTGTTGAGAGGTTGGTTGTTTGGGGACTTTGTTTCCTTTGAGGTCAACTTAAGAGTTTGGTGCTTAATAGAGTATAGTTTGGAGGTCTTGATTATTATAGAATCTTGATTGCCTAATTGTGCCTATCTTTGTGTTAATCTATCTATCTATTTCAATTCCTTGTTATTTCCTTTGTTTCCATATCTGTCCTTGTATCGAGAGGGGGTAGGGTCTATTTTGGGGGTAAGGAGGCTAAATAGTTGCTTTAGGGGATGGGGAATGGCAACTAGCCATTTGTGACCGTTGGGGGCCCCACTCCCAACGGCTGCATATTTTTAAAACAAAAAAAAATTCAAAATTAAAACGGGACGAGCCCGGGTCAAAAGGGATTGTCGTGAGACTAACAGGACTAAGACGGGGCCTATACGGGGTTTTACGCGTGTCCCGACCCGTCCCCAGTCCCCTATCCCCCCAAACCCCATCCCCTCTAATTATACCGGGATCGGGACGGACCAGGGACGCGGCCAGGCTAACCCGTCCCTACTGACACCCTTATATACAGTCCGCTAAACTTTGTTGTAGTCGACCAAAATTTTGAAAGGACATCATTCACCCCTCCCCTTGTATTTTTCAAGTGGACAACTCTCGTGCTTAGAAGTTAAAGGTAAACTTTATGTTTGGCAACTATATTTATACTTTATAGAAGAGTCGGTTGGGAGCAGGATCGTCGTCGGTCCTTGCTATAATATTGGGTGTAGGTCCCACCTCAATTTCCTATGCACTTGCAAGCTTTTTGAACTAACCGTTTACTTTTGTAAAAATGTGGGCCCGCCGAATTTTTCATCTGTGAGAAAAGTTCGTTTCTCCCTCTCTCTCTCATAGCTTTTTGTTATTTTTAAAGTATATATATATATAGATTTAAATATCAATATATATATATATATATATATATATATATATATATATATATATATATATATATATATATATATAGAGCTCTATTTAAATATCAATATGTCATGGTTTTGCTTAATAAGCTTTTTGTTCAATTTATTATTAATAGTATTTATTTCACTAAGTGAGAAAAGTTCTGTTTCTCCCCCTCTTTCTCCATAGCTTTTTGTTAATTTTTAAAGTAGGAGCTCTATTTAAATATCAATATGTCATGTTTTTGCTTAATAAGCTTTTTGTTCAATTTATTATTAATATTATTTATTTAACTGAGTGAGAAATTAGATAAAAAGAAGGATAAAAAGTTTTATAAGCATACAAATATAGTAACATATTTGCAATTGCAAGTTTTAAAATTATTCAAAAACCACACACTCGAAATTTATACTTCTTTTATTAATAAGGATTATTTTATATTATCAATTCAAAATTCGTCAAAAACTTAATCATTGATTTATCAATATTTTTACATGTGTTTGGGCCCGTGCATAGCACGATTTTATAACTAGAAACATGAGTTTCAGAAGTGGATCGTCGACATGCCTGCTTGCACAAAGGGGCAGTTTTGGTATTTCGTATTTATTTTGTTGTTTTAGAGATATTGTACTCAATTGTTTTATGTATGTACTTTTTCTATCTTGGACAATTGAGTGCCTACTAGGTGACTTTAGTGAAAGTGTGGGTCAGCCTTGGATTTCGAAGCCACGCGCTTTATTTGCACACTTCTCAAATGAATCCTCTGCGCCATTTAAACATTTAAGTGACAATCTGAATTTGCATCTTTTACTTCTTTCTTTCTCCATAGCTTTTTCAGTAAGTATATATCCTACCTATAGTTAATATGTTAAATAGGTAGAGAAACACCGGTTAGAATTATTTTATAAAATTAATTTTTAGTTTGAAAGAAATATTTTATTAACAGACTTAATTTTTAAAAGTAACTGGTTAAAAGTTGTGATGAATAAGGAATAATATCTGAGGAAACAAGTATAATTAGGTAACAGGACTAACTGTAATAATGTAATAAAACTAATTAAATATGTTTACGAAATAAATTACTCTGTTCCTATTGCAATGTTTAATATTCCGAAAATAAACTAATATAAGTAGGAATTTTTTAATGTATTAAGTTTCTAATTATAAAGCATCAAAATAGCCAATATAATTTATTAGTAAATACATAATTATGATAGTTCGCGTAAAAATAAAGATACAAAGAGTATGTTATACCACACATATAATTATATGTCCGTGTTATATCATACAATAGAGACATATAATTACCATACATATATGTGAAGTTTTAAAGATTATACTACTCCAGAAACATTTCCCGAAGTTCCTGCATTCCAAGTACATATATGTGAAGTTTTAAAGATTATCACGTTTTAGTCTAGGGGTACGGCCGTTAAAATGATGTTTACTGATTTTAAAAAGTAATTAAAATTCAATCAGTCATGAAATGATGGTTAA
The DNA here is from genome assembly GCF_029784015.1 of Lycium ferocissimum. Taxonomy (NCBI): domain Eukaryota; kingdom Viridiplantae; phylum Streptophyta; class Magnoliopsida; order Solanales; family Solanaceae; genus Lycium; species Lycium ferocissimum. Next base: position 13,639 of record NW_026727139.1, on the reverse strand, counting down.
GATTTGATTAGTGGTTTAAAATGATTATTAGCACATATCTTCAAAATAAATAAATAAATCAGGTCACGTAACTTGAAACAAAGAAAATATACTATAATACAAATTATTAAACTCTTGCTCCTAAAACTTTTATTTTTCCACATGTAGCTTTCAAAAAATATCATAAACTATATTGAAGGAGTCTTATTATTGCATAAAAATAAAATAATTAACATATATTGGGCCCGTGCTGACAAGGCCTGCTATATCTAGTTAACAATTGAAATAGTTAAGGAGGTATTATGATATATGGAAAAGTATAAAATATCTGGTGCTCTAAAAAACATGGTGGCTTTATCTCTCCCCTCCACCTTGAGTTGCAGTAGCCGTCGAAGAAGACGGAGAATGAACACACTGTTACTTCCTCCGCCGTTACAACTCCGTTTTCCATGTATTGAATTCCGTCTACACACCAATCACCGGCTTCAAAAACAGCCTTCAAGTTGCCATGTGTCTATCTCCAAGCAATTGAATATGGAGGAAGATGAAGAATACAATGGGCGGTACGATTTCAGTCCTCTGCTTCAATTTCTTTCGACTTACACAGCCAATTCAGAGCCGAATTATGAACTGGAGCCGACCGAGTTGCGGCTGGCGGAGTCATACCGAGCGGTGCCGGCTCCACTCTGGCACTCTCTTCTGAAAAATCTGTCCTCCACGCCATCCTCAATTTCGATAGCGTATTCACTCGTTACATGGCTTCAAAAGCACAACGTTTGTTTCTCATACGAACTCCTCTACTCTATTCTCATTCACGCCCTCGGACGCTCCGACAAGTTGTACGAGGCTTTTTTGCTCTCACAGCGACAAACACTCACCCCCTTAACCTACAATGCACTTATTGGTGCTTGTGCAAGGAATGGTGATCTCGAAAAGGCACTTAATTTGATGTCTAGAATGCGCAGAGACGGGTATCAATCTGACTATGTTAATTATAGTTTGATTATTCAGTCGCTTATCCGTAGTAATTCTATTGATTTGACTATGTTAGACAAGTTTGTTGATGAAATTGAAACTGATATGATTGAACTTGACGGGCAATTGTTGAATGATATGATTGTGGGTTTCGCTAAAGCTGGTGATGTTGATAGAGCTTTATGTTTCATGGCTGTTGTTCAAGGTAATGGGTTGAGCCCCAAAACAGCTACTGTTGTTACCTTGATATCTGAGTTGGGTAACTCAGGTAGGACTGAGGAGGCTGAGGCTGTCTTTGAGGAGTTGAAAGAAGGCGGGTTAAAGCCAAGGACGAGGGCGTTTAATGCACTTTTGAAAGGCTATGTTAAAACTGGATCTTTGAAAGATGCTGAGCATATTGTGTCTGAGATGGAGAGGAGTGGGGTGGCACCGGATGAACATACATATAGCTTGCTGATTGATGCTTATGGAAATGCAGGTAGGTGGGAAAGTGCGAGAATTGTTTTACAAGAAATGGAAGCGAATAATGTTCAGCCGAATTCATTTGTGTTTAGTAGGATTTTAGCTAGTTATCGTGATAGGGGAGAGTGGCAGAGATCATTTCAGGTTCTTAAAGAAATGAAGAATAATGGGGTGAATCCTGATAGGCAGTTTTATAACATAATGATTGATACTTTTGGCAAGTACAATTGTTTGGATCATGCAATATCTACATTTGAAAGGATGAAGTTGGAGGAAATTGAACCTGATACTGTGACATGGAACACACTTATAGATTGCCATAGTAAGCATGGCCATCACAATAAGGCGGAGGAGCTGTTTGAGGCCATGCAGGAAAGTGGATGTTTTCCGTGCACCACCACATACAATATAATGATTAATTCTTTTGGTGAGCTCGAGAAATGGGAGGAAGTAAAGGGCCTGCTGAGTAAAATGCAGAGTCAGGGCCTACTGCCCAACGTCGTTACATATACCACTCTGATTAATATTTATGGGCAGTCAGGAAGGTTCAATGATGCTATTGAGTGCTTAGAGGTGATGAAGTCTGCTGGATTGAAGCCATCTTCAACCATGTATAATGCCTTGATCAATGCCTATGCACAGAGGGTAATAAATAGCTCTAAACTTATTATGACCTATAACGGGCTGCTTATTGAAAATTTCATAGCTTGCCCTCTCACACGATATCTTAGGTCATAATTTCCCTGAATAGATATCTATTTTTATCTTATATGTGTATCCATATAGGTAGTACAAACTAACTGGTATTTGATTTTAGTCGCTAGTACACCACCGCGCAACCCCACCCCACAACCACTCAACCCCCCCCTACCACCCACTACCCCCACCCTCATCCCACAACCACCCACCTCACACCACTTACCCCTCCACCACCCCCACCCCACTACCCCTCACCACCACCTAACCCCACCCCCACAACCACTCACCCCCACCCTACCACCCACTCACCCCGACCCTACCACCCACTACCTACTTATTTTTTAAAGTTTCTATTTTATTCTTTACCTGAGTTTTATTAATATATATATAAACTAATTTCTAATTAAGAGTTAAGGGTATTTTAGTAAACTTACAAGTTATTAGACAATACCATACAGTCAAATCAAACAATATAAATGTTATTAAACCACAACAAATGATACAGTCTATCCAAACATTGTGTTCATTAATACAGTACAATACAATACAACACCATACTGTACTATACCATACTGCACATTAATGAACCACGGGAAACAACCATCCAAACAGAGGCTAAGAGAATCACTAGTTGTCTTAAAAGACGAATAACTGATTATTGGAATGAAAAGGTTCCAAATGGAACAGAATGATTATTGAAGTGTCATATAGCCAATCTCTTTAGTTAGGTCCCTAGTAAAAAGCAAAGATATCAAGGACAAGATTGCCTTACCTCCTAAAGGATGCTCCACAAATCCCAAGTCACCACACACAAAGGTGTAAAGAAGAGATCATTTTCATATTGTTAATAATCTAAGGCAAGAAAACGAAAATAAACCCCATTATATAGACTATGAGGAACAGCCAAGTTAACTAAAAATCTAACCAAATTTTGTTAGAAAAACAAGGTAAAAAAGAACCAGGAAATAACTAGTTAATTAAGGAAAGACTGGGAAAGAAATCCCAACATCCTTGGGAATTAGGAAAGCATGAAACCTAGTACGAATAAATTAGGAAACAAATCAAAACCCAAACTAGGAAAGAAACTTGAGAATCGTGAAAGCATTGCTTGGATTCCTCTCCAAACTTGGGCGCCAAGTTTGTGCTGATTTATTTGTACTTCTTGACCCTTGTTGCACGAAATTTCTTCTCTCTTGAAGTTTCTTGGACCCCAATTCACTCTATTTAGAAGCCCATAATTGTTGGCTTTGAAGTTTCTTGCCTTAAATTCTAGGCAACTTTGAGCCTTTTTCTTTGGACATTTAATAGCTGATCTTAAGGCCCTGATCCTCAACATTGTGGACTTCAGTTTGCTCCACTAAATAATTGTAGCACTTGGATAAATGATATCCATGGGCTTGAGTGCTTCTTCTAACACGACATGTCTAGTTTGCGGTTGAAGCCCATTAACTTGTCTTGAAATTCCTTTGTCTTGGATGTTGTCGTAGGCCTTTTAGGAGCTCCCAAAGCTTGGTCCTTGGTCTTTAATGAAGTTACATGGATGCTATCTCTTAGTATGAAAGATAGTTCAATGCAGATCCCATTATATTCAAGTGGCCACACCCCCCCGGGCCCCCGGCCCAAAAAAAAAAACAAAAGGAATCTGTAATGAAGCCTGAAATTTGCTTATCATTTTAGCCTTCTTCAGATCGACGTTCTTCATTAAGATTTGTTCTGATGCATACGTGAAAAGTTTCTCTCTCCATCAACAGGGATTGTCTGAACAAGCAGTAAATGCCTTTAGGATCATGAAGGGAGATGGTCTAAAGCCCAGCCTGTTAGCTCTCAATTCACTAATTAATGCATTTGGTGAGGATAGGAGAGATGCTGAAGCTTTTGCTGTATTGAAGTATATGAAAGAAAATGTGAGTTCGCCCTATCTTTTACCTGTACATATACATTTGTATGCTCATGTATAAATATACGAATTTCTTTATTTTCTCCCCTTGGTGACTATATATCATCCTGACTTCCATGCATATCCTACAACTGCAGGATATGAAAGCGGATGTAGTTACTTACACCACTCTCATGAAAACCTTGATACGTGTGGAGAAATTTGGAAGGGTAAGCACGTAATCTTTTAATTTATTCTTGTAGAGTTGGAGTTGCCATTTTGTACGTCATGATTGTTTCTCTAGGGTTTTTTCCACCTTATGTCTTACCCTTGGATCTTATTTGATGTGAACTTAGCATATTGAAGGACTAAATTTCCTTATTAAACTCCAAAACTCAATCTTTTGATGCAGCAAAAGTATCAAGTTCTTGGAATATATGGCAGAATTGCAATGAATTTCACATTAAGATTGTTGTCTTTGTCAAATTTACCAGATTGTGCGTTCCTACATCGAAGTTGTGTAGGGATCAGCTAAATATTTTGGCTTTCAGGTTCCAGCTGTTTATGAAGAAATGCTATTGTCTGGATGCATCCCAGATAGGAAAGCTAGAGCAATGCTACGCTCTGCTTTGAGATACATGAAGTCTACATTGAAATTGTAGCAGACTGCAAGTCACTCTAACAAAAACGACCATGGTGAATCATGATTTTTCAGTTCAACTTTCAATTTTAGGTACGGAAATCTTCTGTATGTATTTGAGTTAACATGTCACTACAGTGTGCTGAGGAGTCGGATTAGAGTGTTCAATTTGAAAATCTCTTTTCTGGTGCTTAAGTTTAGCTCAAATTAGAAATGTTGAAGAGGAAATTTGAACTTGAAAATTCTAGTTCTTTTCAACTTATGCTGAATTGCTTAATGTGCAGCTTTGGTTCACATTTGTGCATCAACCTATGTCACCATTCAAGAGCTTCATGTTTGACAGCTAAATTGGGGGACAAAGAAGTTAAAAATTTAAGGTTAACAAAGGATCCAAGGTCCAAATTCGTCCTAGCATACTTTCATCTACATACTTGTACAGTTCGTATAGCTACAAAGCAAATATTCAGCTTGTCTTTTTTTGTGTAACTTGTCAAGTGTCATATTTTTGTAATTGCAGTTTTGAGTCTAGGTCTCTAGGAACACGATTTCTAGCATAATGTTGATTTATAGTCATGTCCTATCTTATGATAAGAGGTCACAAAAATAAATTTAAGCATGTGGATAGGGTCTTGCAAATAACTGAGCTCCTCAGAAGCCTGTTTACTTATGGATTTTAGCTGTCATCTTTTCTCCTTATGGAAGTGGACTAACAGACTTGGCAAAGTAGAATCGACGACACTGCTCTCGCTCATAATTATGTAACAACAGGATGTGGTAACTCTTTTCAATTCTTTAGATCAAAATTGACCTTAAATTGGAGAACAAAAACAATGTACTTTGCCTTTCTACTGTGACATCAAGAAGGGAATCTGGGTAGGTCTTTTGGGCCATGATCTGAACTTAGTGGATCCATGCATTTGAATCTTCATATCCTTATTTTTAACTACTATAACGTGGTTTCTTTTGAATGCTCTTCTTATTTTTCATTGGAAGTTTGTTTGGTGAATACGAAAATATCACTGCACTCTTTTGCGGCTATTTTCCTCCTTCACATTAACCGATTTCATATTACTGGACTGCTGGTGTGCGCCTATAGAGTTATTATTTCGCACTTTACTTCTTGTTATTGGTGAAGAACCTGATTCTTCAGTATATTAGGGGACGTTCAAAATAATAATTGATATAAGAGCAAGTCTTTCAACCAAGGCTAACAACTTGAAAGGATCTAAGATGGTCATGTCATGTTCACGCATTTTGTGTTAAGTTTCCAGTGTCGCCTTATGGGCCCCACTGATTTAGTATTTTGTAGAAATGATTTCCATATGTATAAAGAAGTGTTTTCTCATGATTAGTGGAAGTTCACGGCACTGTTTCATATCGATTGTCTATATGCCTTGTATGTATGTTCTACGTTCAGGTAAAGCTACTCCGCCATCAAGTGTCGGTCCACCCATGTGAAGGTTTGGGGTGTGGCAAGAAGTATATGATTTTAGACACTTTGCGCCTCTCATTTGTTACTCTTTTCATGTGTTTTGATTACATTGGGGCCACTTTATACTTGATATGTATGTTTAGGAGATGATTTGATGGGAAGCTTACGTTTTGATGCGAAAAGAGATGAAATATGACTTTGATGTCTAATTTGGAGTCATTTTGAAGTATTCAAAACGAGCTAAGCACATGAAAAAGAGTTGAACAAGTTAAGTCACGCATGAATAACAACGGCACAACATATTGGGATGGCCCCTAGCAGGCCGTGCTTTCACAAAATGCAAGAAAAAAAAGTGATTCCCAAATACGAAGGGCACCCCGTGCTATGTGCCAACTGTACACGGTGTGACCTTGTATTTTTCTGCTAGTCCTAGTTGGTTTTGGGCTTCACTTATTGATCTGGCTCATAGTGAAATCCTAACACTATAAAGGCCTATTCTACATGTTTTTGAAGGAGTATTCAAACCTCGGAGAGGAATACAACGCAAGAATGGTAAGCACGTCATCGTGTAGCAACAATTCACACAATTTATCATATATTTCTTGTATTACTTAGTTGAACGATTATAGATTGTGTAATCGCCACGTTAGTTGTTTTTTTTCTATGATTCTGGGGTTACGAGATTATTCATGATTGTTGTTAGTTGAAGCTTGATGCTAACATACATTTGATTATCATCGATATCTATTGATTTAAATAGTTTACTTACATTATCCCGCTCTTAATAATTTAATTGCTTGATCACCAATTGAATACTATCTACAATTTAGGCTGTGAGTCGTAACAGAGAGGTCTATTTTGCATCATAGGATAAGGTAGAACTTGTTCGGTTCATTCGACGGTCTGTCTGACACTGATTAGCGGCACTAAATAACTTACAATTAGCAAGTGACAGGTTAGTTGTAGGGGAGACAACTGCATTCTTATTATTAAAGACGACCAATGGAAACATAGACGTCTCAGTAGTTTGGGTAGGCGACATTCTAGGATAGGTCCTGTTCAAAGTAATATCAACCATGCGGCTAGTAAACTAGATTTTTCATGGACTAACTCAAGTGGACACGCAACTTGAACGGATAAATTCCCCCTTGACTCTAGGATATTTCTCTTCTGTGAATTCTAAAAATCATATTATTGCTTTCATTAGTTTCTTGTCTTTAATTCGACAAAATTGATTCTCTTACTATTGAATCTAATTAGAAAAGTTAACGACTAAATCTCACTTTATTACTTGTCGATCATGTCTTGCGTGTTAGTTGGAACTGACCAGGGACTCCACAATTCATAATAATTCAGCCATAAAAAAGAAGGAAGAAAAGATAATCTATATGAATCTCCGCTAAGGTGTGCGCGGCCTCCTTGCAATGTTCTTCTCCGCTAAGGTGTGCGCACCCTCCTTGCAATGTTCTTCTATCAAAAATCTGAATCTCTCTCATAAACGTGTTCAATATGTATTTTAGTTTGAGGAATTGACCAATTAGGCCGAAATAGTTCGTCTAGTCCAAAATTGACACCGATTGGTAGAAAATGCACTGGTGCACCGCACAGGGTCCCAAAGTACACGATACACCAAGACAACTATTCAGAGAGTTAAAATCTGCAGGTTTTTCTTAGAGTTTCACACGTGCGGCACATAAGGTCCCAATCCATGCGTTCCTGTTACATCCCGTCCCTCAGTATGCTAATTCACGCTGGGAGTTAAGACCATGAAAGCATAAGAGAGGAAGTGTCGTAAGAGTTAAAGTGGCACAACTGCGTTAGCCCCAAGGTTAAGGAGGTTCATAAGCATTATTGGTAAGTATGGGAAGGTTTCGGATTCAAGCAAATCGAAGAAATTTAAGTTCGTCAGAATTCAGGGAAAATTAGGCAGAATTCTGGACAGGATTTTGGCCCAACTTTCAGGAGGTATATCTCCTAGTATATAAGGAATTATGGGATGCATAACCTATCTAAATTCAAGTGCAGAGAGTTTTCTTTCCAATGCAACAGACAATTCGAAAAGTCAGAGAAGTATTGTGCCCGGGACGGCTCATACAAAAAAATACGGCCTACATTGAGGCGGTGGGTTTAGTATATATAGGTGCTAAGGCCGAAAATTTCATTCCAACTCACCCCCTAATTGGATCCTCCTCCTCTCTACGTATCAACTTTCTCTCTCTCTCTCTCTCTCTCTCTATATATATATATATATATATATATATATATATATATATATATATACATATAGATAATAATCCAAGAGTAATCTACGCAAGTTGGACATCGGAAGTTCGTAAACATTGCGGGATCATCGTTCTTCTTCTTGTTCTTGGAGTGGATGTGGTTTTGGACTAAATCAAGCTAGGATTGGGTGTTGTTGAAGCCAATTGAGGTAGATTCCATCTCCTTTACTTGCAATTAGGTGTATCTAGCTTGGGATTTGAACATGCAAATGAGAAATCCATGAATTCAACACTAGAATTTGGAATTGGTTATGATAGCTTGTTGGGTTTGTTGGGAAAGATGTAATGATGGATATAACCGGACAATTGGAGTTGTAAACGGATTACCTTGTAATTATAATCAATTATAGCTCGTAAGAAAAAAAAATAGCCTTATGGAGTGTAAACCGAGCATGTCGCTCGAGGTATCGACCTATTGACCATAAATTGAGTTATATGAACTTGAATTAGGATGAGTTGTTGTTATTATGGTCCTCATGGATCTGGAAAATGTAAGAAATACAAGGGAAATGGTGCCCGAATTGTCGTAGAAGTTACTATACGTAAAATTAGGATTGACAAGTTGTGATAAAAGCATTATTCTATCATTATAGGTCGAGATATAACTAGCGGGTTGTTGTGGCAAGAAAGTGAAGCGTCATAAAGGAATGCTAAGGCTTCTTCATCTCCTTTCTTCTATGGCATGAGTCCAACTACAAGTATGTTACACCCCGTACTTGCGGAGAAGCACTGATAAAATTTGAGCGTAAGTGTGTTGAACTATGGCTAAGTAAAACAACTTTGGAGTATAAAATATGTTGAACTATGGCTAGGTAAAAAAACTTTGGAGTATAAAGGACGAAGCATTATTAAGTATATTTTATGAGTAAAGGATGCATAGGAGGAATTCCGGAAGGTCCTATAAGGAATTGAGTGGAAGGAGTTGAGTTAGTATGATTTTGGAAAAGATAAGCGTTACTTTGAACAACAAAGTATGAGCCAACTTGGGGAAAGAATATCTTTTAGTATATGAGGAGTTTTGAAGTAAAGTAAAAGCCTAAATTGAAGTTCATGAAGTCTAGTTTCCAATGCAACAAACCGCTCGTCGATACGACGTCAGAGTAGAGAATTATGGACGTTACAAGTCAGGCTGGCAGAAAACGCGCAGCTACAGTGCGCGACACGCGCGCTACAGTGCGCGGAAAGTTCTAGGTCGGTGCAAACCGACCCTAGAACAATATAAAAAGGGGATTTACCCCTTATTTTCATTCAACCACCTCCCCAAACCTTCCCTAACCCCCTAAACATATCGCAAATCCTCTAGAACATTCCCCCAACTTCCACAACATGCACATATATTCCTACAAGTCTATATGACAATTTTGGTCATTTTTATTTCATCTTTAACATAACCCCAAGTCCTAGAAAGCCCTAGAAACCTCTCCAAACATATTCCAACATATTTCCAAGCTTAAACCAAGGATCAAAGTGAAGATTAAAGTGGTTAAGGGTTCCAAGTGAGGTCTACACTTGTCTCCTCTTCTTGAAAAAGTTTGGGTGCGTATTTTTTAAGGTGGGGTAACCATAGAATTAAAGTGTTCTTGAATTTTGAGGTAGGATTTCATCTTAGTTTCATGTTTATGAGTTTGTTTGGTAAGTATGTTAAGATTTGAGGATAAGAAAATTGGAGGAAAAGTTCAAATATACATTTGATGATATTTTGAGTTTTGAATAAATTTGAGTTATAATTATTAGTATGTTTTGAGCATAATCTTGTTATGAGGGATAATAATGATGTTAAGGAATTGTCGTAAACGAGTGTATAAGGGGTTGTATGAAGTTGTTGTTATGGATTGATTATGAAAAGAAGTTTTGGGATTAAATTGAGTATAGTTTGAATGTAATATTTTGATTATGGAATTGTTGATGTTTTATTGTGCTTTGGGAGTTGTTTTGAAGATTGGAGGGAGTAGAAGATATAGGGGAGATGCTGCCCAAATTTCGGCAGATTCTAAGAGGATTTAATTTGAAGGCTTAAGACAAGCATATGACGATAAGCCTAACAATAGTATGAATTCTCTTGAATGTAGATTCATGAGCTTGGGAGGACAAGAATTAAGTAGTTAAAGTTAAGGCGACCGAAAAGGTATATTAAGGCTGTCCCTTTCTTTCTAAAGGCATGATTCTTTCTTACAAACCTATATGTGTTTTCCATAACATCCTTATCCCCAAAAAGCTAGAAGTTTATGATTCTCAAAGTTCTTATGATGCCAAAGATAGATGTTTTCTACGATGATAATGATGATGATGATGATCCCATTCTAGAGATTCCAAAGCTTATGGATTTGATGCTATTATGAGATTATTGAGCTTATTTCATGATTTTCTTGATTTTATTCATTGTTGTTGATCTCACCTTATGTTACTTGTTCCTTCAAGGTGAGATATAGCGATAATGATTGTTCCATAATATAAATCGGAGGTTACCGACCTTACGTCACTCCGATAAAGTAGTAGCTTTTATTTGGGCTCTCATGCATGCTACTTATATTATATATGTGTATATGGGATATGGGGAAAGGTGAGGCGTTATATACACATAACCACCTGATCAGCTGGTATACTATGATATCATCCCGGACGAGAGATATATGGTTAAATGGATCGGGCCGTTCGTTCCGCGGCAACATATGTAATGATGATATGATATATAGACCGCTGCACGTTCCGCAACACTATTATGTTATATATGTATGAAAAATATTTTTTTTTTAAAAGAAAGCTAAGCATGCATGATATTCGCCTCAAGAGGCATTCAGATGTACAGGTTATCTCTTTAACTCATGTTATATTCCATATCTCTTGTTATGTTGTTATTCATGCCTTACATACTCGGTACATTATTCGTATTGACGTCCTTTCTTGTGGACGCTGCGTTCATGCGCGCAGGTAGACAGGTAGATGGACCAGACCCTTAGGAGCTTCATCAGCGGAGTTTCAAAAGCGCTCCACGGTTCTTGGAGTCATAGCTTATTGGTACTATTCTTGTGTATATGTATACTTGGGCATGGCGGAGTCACCGCCTCTTCATGGATTCCTCGTATTCTATATAGAGGCTCGTAGACGGATGTGTGTGCTAGAAGTCCCATATCGTTATCGAGTTCATATTGTTTTATTATATTTTGCTTTGACGTCGGCTTATGTTTGTGGGTATAGTTATTGATGATTATACAGAGATGTGTCATTATCTTGTGATATATGCCCTTACAGATCATGAAACCCATGAGCTATCTTTGTGGTTCACCTAGAGATGATTATGAGATGCATGTTCAGAGGTGCTCGATAGGATAGTTTCGGGTGCCCGTCATGGCCCTCTGGTTGGGTCATGACAAGGTATATGCAAATGAACATCCCAAAAGAAAAGATTCTACTCTAAGTCCGGCAATGTCCATGTTCCTTCCTTCCATATTATGTTAAGTAAGCTAGATGCTCCCATCTTGATGTTTATGAGAAATCCCAAAATCATGAAAGGCTATGAAATCATATGTATGTATATTCTTGTATGTTACCAAGGCTTGATGATGTTCATGTTAGCTCCACAACGTTTTCGGGGGATACCGACCTTATGCACCCCGAATGTCTTGGTATGCTAATCCATGTGGTTCATGCTTCGTGTATGTGTGTGTATATATAAGATAACACCCCGGGCTATAACCGGCGGGCATGACACTAGTGTGCAATTACACCACTGCAGTTGGGCATGTTATATGATGAGATGAGCCCCAAAGAACGGCGTATATAATATGATACTAGCCCACAGAGGCTTATATATGTATATGTATATGTAAAAAGTACACGCATGCACGCACGCCCTCGCAGGCATCCGGTTCCGGTGCTGTTTCCTTCCGCTTACTCATGTTATCTTTATGTCACGGTTATGCTGCCTTACATACTCGGTACACTTTCCGTACTGATGTCCCTTGTGGGGACGCTGCATTCATGCCTACAGGTCCGACTCCTGAGATTGACGTACCCTATCAGTAGATTGCTCCAGTTCAGCGGTCTACCGGCGAGTTCCACTACTTTCGTACTTGCTTTGTTGTCATATTGGTATGCACTGTATGTATGTATATTTTGGGCATGGCGGGCTCTGTCCCGGCTGTTAAGTCAGTTAAATGCACTCTTAGAGGCTCGTAGACATGTATGTGTCTTGTGTACAGGTTTCTTATGTATTGTCACAACCCAAACCGATGAGTTGTGACGAGTGCCTGACCTATACTGACCAAGCACCCCCTATACTCGTACCTAGAGCTCACTGAAGGATAGGGTGGCCTATACGCGACCTATAACCGAATTATACTGACTTAGACAAGAACAACACCATGAGATATGCATCAAGAACCATCAACTATCGGTGTATGCATATATATATATATATATAACAATGTAAGCCGACTAGGCTGCCACATATGCTGTACAACAAAAGAATAAGAGCCGACAAGGCTACATCACATGCCAACTACATACAACTGTCTACAGACCTCTAATGGAATAGAAAGCTGTAGAAAGGACGGGACAGAGCTCCGCCATACCCATATATGCATATACATCTCAAAATGGCATACCAAAAATAAACTGCAGCTCCGGATCAAGTGGAGCGCACCGACTACTGCTGAGTGGAGTCCTACTGAGCTGAACCGCCTGTCTGTCTACCTGAACCTGGATAATGTACCTAGTATGTAAGGCATAAGAACAACAAACATATAAGATCATGAAAGACACCCGAAACATGAAAGTGAATCTCAATATCTGAATGCACCTGTAACTGAACATATGGGAACATCTGTATAACTCTGTATAACTCTGTATAACATGAAAGTGCCTCGTAGGGCGTATGATATGTGTAGGTCATAATATAACTGTTAGTGCTAAGGAATGTACAACCCGATCCATATATCATATCCCATCGGCCTCTCTGCAGCCATCATCATCATTATCATCAACACAGTGCACCAGCTGATCAGGTGGTAATGCGTATATAACGCCTATTCTTTTCCCCATACCCCATATACATATAATATACGCGTATATAACGCCTTCTAGTCGTGGGTCAATGTGCATATGTATGATGACTGCAATGCATAAGTACAATAAGTAACTAGAACTCTCGGAGTGACATAAGGTCGTACTACCTCCGATAGACATCTTTTGAGCTAACATCATCAATATAAGAAATCTCACGACCCAAGAACAGAAGGAACAATCATCGAAGGGTATAGGACCATCAAAGACTAAAGTACTCCTAATACTTCTAA
>NW_026727138.1:0-51132 GCF_029784015.1 Lycium ferocissimum | reverse complement strand
ATCCATAACAACATACAACAACACACATAAACCTTCCATTCATAAAACAAGGTTAAAATTTACCTTTCTTCACCTTTCCTCAATTTGTCCAAAGTTGGCCAAGGATGAAAACGTACAATCCAACGCTTGAAACAACAACTCCACGTTATCAAGCACCTTCCAATTAGTAGATTTGCTTAGAGAAATAATTTTGGGGAGGTTTAATCTTGGTCTTGAAATTCCTCTCCTTTGGCCGAATGGTTGGGGTTCTTTTTGCTCTCCAAGTTTCTTGATTTTTCTTGCTAATGGAAATGATGATATAATGGACCCTTAAGTCATTCCTTTATTACAAATAATGGCCAACCATGTGGCCATGGCCCACTCAAAGGTGGCCGGCCACATGGCCATAATTTACTCTCTCTTTCTTTCAATAATTGATAACTTCCACAAATTCCATCTTTGGTCCCAAATTTTCCAAAATGTTCCCATGCCAATAATATCATACACACTTAGGTCTTACGACAAAATCGGAGGTCAAATGTCTCGACTTCGCCTCCCGGAAAGGTCTTAACCCTAACTTTTCCTAGTTAACCCGAATCGTCCCGTCGTTCAAAATACGGGATGTAACAAGAAGCATTGTATGAAAATGTGCTAAAATGGGTGTGAGGTTGTTGGTATAAGTTGAACATAATGATGAATTTTGAAGGCTTAATGGAATGTGATTACTTGATTTCGATATTGTGAGTGTATTATGGATGTTTGGGAGTTGTTTTATAATGTGGTGGAAGTTGACGAAATAGGGGAAATGCTGCATAATTTTCATTAGATCATGAATTATTCTAGTTTGAATTTAAGAGTGTCATTAGAGCTTAACTATGGTATGAATCCTTCTAATGTAGATTGTTCAAGACTCGACTGTGAACGTTAATTAGTTAAGAAGACAAAGAGGTATGTAAGGCTAACACTTCTTTCATTATGGCATGATTCCTTTGCTATGTACCTTCTCATGTGTTCCATAATGTCTTCCAAATGACTTTATCTATACAATTACTAAAGCTCATGATTCTTTCACGATACTAGTACCTCTTTTATATGATAGTTGATCCTCTAAGGATAGATGTAACGAAAATGATGATGGAAATGATGTTGATAATACTTATGGACTTTTATGTATACTAGTCTAAGTATGTATGACTATTATGTAACACCGAGCTTATATGGCCGGGTATGATACCTATCATGCGCACACCACTTCAGTTGGGTACGGATAACACTGAGCCTTGGTAGGGCCAGGTATGTATAATCACCGAGCTTTGTCATGGCCGGGGTATGGAAACACCGAACCTTCATGGTCGGGTATGCTATGAATATGAATATGGATATGAATACGAATACGAATATATATATATATATATATATATATATATATATATATATATATATATATATATATATATATATATATATATATATATATATATATATACATGAGTAAGCATTAGAAATGGAAGGTCCCTACGAAAGACCAGTAAGTAGATATGATGAAGGCCACTAGAGGTAAAAAATGACTCTATTACCTCCGGATTCTCGCATCTTATGCTATTCCTTATGTTGTCTCTTATGCTCATACTATGATGTTGATTATGCTTTACATACTCAGTACATTATTCGTACTGATGTCCTTTTATTTGTGGATGCTGCGTCATGCCCACAGGTGGCCAGGGAGACAAGCTTGATCCATAGCTTTCTTATTCAGGGACTACATGGAGGATCTCCATTTCATCCGGAGCTACAGCTTTTTGGTATTATTGTTTTGTGTACATACATAAGGGCATGGCGGGGTCCTGCCCCGCCTATACTATGTCACATACTCTTCTTAGAGCCTCGTAGACAATTGTGTATGGTTAGATGTCCTATTGCCTTGTCGGCTCATATTTTGTATGTCATTTTGATAGCCTTGTCGGCTTGTGTATATGGATATGGGTATTGTTATTGATGATGATACAAATGCATTGTTGCCCAATGGGATTAACATTTTTGATGTATGTAAATTATGAGAAAGCCATGTGGCTCACCTGGATGTGAATGTGAGAGTACGATAAGAGGTGCCCGGGTGGGTCAGCACCGGGTGCCCGTTATGGCCCTCCGGTTGGGTCGTGACAAAAATGGTATCAGAGCAGTTCTGTCCTAGGGTGTGTCTACGTGCCGTGTCCAGTTGAGTCTTGTTTATGGGTGCGTTGCACGCCACACTTATAAACAGGAGGTTGCGGGCATTTTAGAAAATGAATGACCTTCTGCCTTCATAAGATCGTGCGGTAGAGCCATGATATAAGGATTTCTCTTTCCTTAATCGTGTATTCTGTATTTAAGAAATGCCTATAAAGAGAAAGGTTACAGGAGCCCAAAAGGGCAAGATAGTGGCGGCAGTGGCCGAAAGAGCGCCGCCAACGGTTGTAGAGTGAGGCGAGTCCTGAATGCGGCTCAATCTCAGTCCTCCCACTTAGTGCCTATTTCTGAAGAGCATGAGAGAGCCTCAACCTCAGCTTCAGCACCCCCAGCTCCTCCCCTGGATGCTTCAGGCCAAGATGTAAAAGAGGCCATTCATTTACTTGCTCAGTAGGTTGCCGCCCAGACTCAACGGCAAGGTATAGGTCAAGGTGATGGGGCTGTTAGTGCAAGAGCTCGTGATTTTATTAGTTTGAACCCTCCAGAATTCTTCGAGTCAAAGCCGGATGAGGACCCTTAGAATTTTATTGATGGGATGTTAAGGACACTTCGGTTAATGCATGCTTCAGATATTGAGTCGATGGTCCTATAGACTGCGAGATATCCAAGTTCACTGGTATACAGTTTAGATGGCTTCATGGGGAGCCAATGCACCTCCCCCGGTACGCCAAGAATTTGTGGATGCCTTCCTCCGTCATTACTTGCCCTCAGAGGTTCGGCGGGCCGGAGCCGATAAGTTCTTGAATCTTAGGCAAGGAAGTATGAGTGCCTTAGAGTACAGTCTCCACTTCAATTCTTTGGCTAGGTATGCTTTGGCCATGGTAGCGGATATGGGTGATCGAGTGCATCGATTTGTGAGAGGGCTAGGGCCACATTTGATGGATAAGTGCTTGACTGCGTCCCTTCAGGACAACATGCATATTTCACGCATTCAAGCCCATGCTCAGAATTTAGAGGAAAGCCAACAACAGTAAAGAAGTGAGCGTGAGCATGATAGATGGTATAGCAAGAGGGCTAGATCTTCGGGTCCGACGAGTGAGTTTAGAGGTGGCCCAAGACAGCTGTTTTCTAGGCATTCAGGCCATTCTCTAACTAGTGCGCCTCCACAGTTTACAGATCAGAGATTTGATAGATCTACTTATTCCGGGCCGAGTCAGAGTTTCAGGGCTTCAGGTTCTCCGTTCAGGGGTGATTCGGGTCAGGCAAGGCCACCTGTGCCACGATGTTCCAGTGCGGGAAGCTACATTAGGGCTAGTGTCGACTAGGTTTAGAGGTTTTCTATGCATGCGGTCGGCCAGGTCATATCATGCGTGATTGCCCCTCGGTTGGTAGCAAGGGTAGAGCCTAGCCTTCAGGGTCGGCAGTCGGGTCTTCATCATCTATACGCCCTATGGGGCCAGGTTCACATGCGCCAGTCAGCCATGGTAGAGGTAGAGGGAGAGTCCCAGTTCTAGTGGTCCAAGCATTAGATTTTATGCTTTGGCCGGACGCCAAGAACTTCGAGTCTTCCGATGTTGTCACAATTGAGCATCGGTATTTTCTCATGATGTATATGCTTTGATAGATCCGGGCTCCACATTGTCATATGTTACTCCATATATTGCGGGTCGGTTTGGGGTCAAACTGGAGTCGATAAAACTTTTTGAGGTGTCTACACGCATTGGTGAACCGGTGATAGCTAGTCGAGTATATCGAAATTGTGTAGTTGTAATTTGTGACCATCGTACTATGGTTGACTTACATGAGTTAAAACTGGTGGATTTTGATGTTATCATGGGCATGAATTAGTTGGCTTCTTGCTATGCCAATGTTGATTGTAGAATGAAAATGGTTCGCTTTCAGTTTCCGGGAGAACCAGTTTTAGAATAGAAGGAAAATATTGCATCCCCGAAAGGTAGGTTTATTTCCTATCGAAAGGCAAGGAAAATGATCATGAAAGGTTGTATTTACCTTCTAGTTCAGGTTCAAGATGTAGAAGCTGAACCGCCAACTCTTCAGTCTGTTCCTGTGGTGAATGAGTTTTCGGATGTATTTCCGGAAGAGTTTCCAAGCCTTCCTCCAGAGCGGGAGATTGATTTCGCTATAGATGTGCTACCGGATACAAAGCCCATATCTATTCCTCCTTACAGAATGGCTCCCGCAGAGTTGAAAGAGTTGAAGGAGCAATTGAAGGACTTGCTTGAGAAAAGGCTTTATTAGGCCTAGTTCTTCCCCATGGGGAACACTCGTGTTGTTTGTACGAAAGAAAGATGGCTCCTTGCGAATGTGCATTGACTATCGGCAACTGAATAAAGTGACGATTAAGAATAAATATACTCTTCCAAGGATCCAAATGATTTTGAAAGATAGATTTGAGATCCGGGTATCATCAGGTGAGAGTTAGGGAGAAAGACATCCCTAAGACAACCTTCAGAACAAGGTACGGCCATTTTGAGTTCCGGTTAATGCCATTTGGGCTAACTAATGCACCGGCAGTATCTATGGATTTGTTGAACAATGTGTTCAGGCCCTTCCTAGATTTATTTGTGATTGTATTCATCGACGATATCTTGGTGCATTCTAGGTCCGAGGCGTAACATGCGGATCATTTACATCGTCCTTGGAGTTCTTCAAACTCGAGAGTTGTTTGCCAAATTTTCTAAGTGTGAGTTTTGGTTCAACTCAGTGACCTTTCTGGGGCATATTATTTCAGTCGATGGTGTTCGGGTAGATACCCAAAAGATTGAGGCGGTGAAAAATTGGCCAAAGCCCACAACCCCTATGGAAGTTCATAGTTTTCTGGGCTTAGCAGGGTATTACAGGAGATTTGTAGAAGGTTTTACTTCTATTTCTGCACCACTCACGAAGTTGACCCAGAAATTAGCTAAATTTCAATGGACAGATGTTTGTGAACGTAGTTTCCAAGAGCTAAAGGATAGATTAACTTTTTCCCAGTCCTTACACTTCCAGAGGGATCGGAAGGTTATGTTGTCTATTGTGATGCCTCATGCGTTGGGTTAGGCTGTGTGTTGATGCAACATGGTATGATTGCGTATGCTTCAAGGCAGTTACGGAAACATGAGAAAAATTATCCGACCCATGATCTTGAATTGGCTACGGAT
Organism: Lycium ferocissimum; assembly: GCF_029784015.1. Taxonomy (NCBI): domain Eukaryota; kingdom Viridiplantae; phylum Streptophyta; class Magnoliopsida; order Solanales; family Solanaceae; genus Lycium; species Lycium ferocissimum. The sequence goes on along the minus strand of NW_026727138.1, from coordinate 45,826 downwards.
TCATGCATTAAAATGTGGAGACATTATTTGTATGGCGTTCACGTTGATATTTATACGAGATCATAAGAGTCTAATTTTCAAGATATATCTTCAAGGAAAGAATTGAATTTATATCGGAAAGGCGAATGGTTGGAATTGTTGAAAGACTATGATGTTGATGTCACGACCCAACCCTGTGGGCCGTGACTAGTGCCCGAGCTGGGCACCCAAACGCATCCATCAAATCCGAATCACACACAGATAGCTTATACGGACGCAAATATCAAACGCTGTCTCAGATTATATCAAACTGTCTCAAACACATCTCAAACACAACCGTATATATATCAAAAGCCGGCAAGGCTATCAAATGGCGCATCGGCCCAAAACATATATAAATGCGAGCCGACAAGGCTGCCACGGCGAATGGGATCGCCCAGAACATATAACATACAAACACACCTGTACAGAATAGGCCTAACCCACATACATGTCCACAGACCTCTAAACAGACAAACAGAATCATATGACGGGACAGGGCCCCGCCGTACCCCTGAACAAATATATACATATGCAACGGACGAGTATATACCAAAATGTGGCTCCGGAATAAGGGGAGCACTCCAAACAGCAGAAAAGGGTGTCCTAGACTGGCGGATCACCAAACTGTGCGTCTGTACCTGCGGGCATGAAACGCAGCCCCCGAAGAAAGGGGGCGGTGCGAAATATGTACCGAGTATGCAAAGCGAAAATGTAGTAAACGAATCGAGTCATAATCGAAACGAAGTACGAGAAAGTAAATGCATTTCCAAAATATCAAAATATTTATGTTCAAAGTACAAATCATGCATAGGGCTCGAAAAATATGGTCGCCCGCCGTCATCGCGCCATAACACAAGATAACGCCGTAAAAGTTTCAAATCTCCGTATCCCCGTCACACATCATAACACGAAAGATAACGCCATACACGAGATAACACCAAATATAAGCGGAACCCGGCCCTCGATCGAGGGGCTCGGCGAACCATAAACACAGATAACACCGGAGTATATCATAGTGCGCACGACAACGAAACCGGCCCGGACTCGGCGAAAGATACAACAGAATGCACGAGCAGAGTCGTGAGTAACCATATGTATAAAATCATTATAATAGACTCAAATGATAAGTAAAATGACCATACTTAGAAATCGGAATAATAACCAAATCGAATTCTTTCAAAAGTCATCAGGATTACAAAAAGAAGAGTCGCGGGACCCACGGACGGGTGTTGACCCGAGCCGGGCCCGCCTATGGAAAACATACTCATCATACGCCATACAACCTCCTACGAACATATCGAGGCAATCCGAGCCTTTCTGTGAAAGATACGGGCGTTCGTAGTTACGGAACTCTTTTAAAAACAACTTTTATGCAACATTTGAAAATAAATTTTCCAAAGACATAAGGGCCGATATTTCATCACATCAAACCATACGAATTCCAAGAGACAAATAAGAGTCATAAACATGCTCGGATTGCGAGAATAGAATTTCCTCGAGGCTCGTGTCATAGCCTATTTGTAACTAAGGCATGCCAAAAGAAGAAAGGATTGAGCTTTACATACCTCAAACGCTCTCAAAGCTACTCCAAACTCAAGCTAATGCCAACCTACGCCTCGGGCTCCCCAAGGTCTACAAATACGTCATAATATGCCAAACATTAGCTATGGACGTTTAGGCATTTAATTCCAAACTAACACTTAATTCTACAGAAATTTGGGCAGCATTTCCCCTATAAATAGGCCAACCCCGAGAATTTAACTCGGCCAAATCAACAACAACAACAACAACCAACCTAGCAACATCAATAATCAATCCGAAAGGCAATATAACATTAGTAACCCTCTTATATATCATTCAACAACATTCATAATATTCAATTCAACGGCTTACCTTCAAGCCAACATCAACGCTTATACATTCAAATACTAACCCGAACCCATACCAACAATATTCAAAGACATTTCAAGCAATTCATACAACATTTCCAACAATCCAACAATTTCTCCAAGTTACCCGAAAACAACCCCAAACCCGAGAACACAACTATAACCCATTCCTCACTTCCAAATCATGATTTGCACCAACAATCCACATTCTAACAATGTCATTCTTATAAATATACAAATTACATCAAATGCACAATAACCTTCAAATCAGCCCATACAATTACAACATCAATCTTGAGTCATTAAACTCTCATTTCCAACATAGAATTCATAACGACGACAACTAAAACACTAAGCGATATTAATTCATTCTTTGCCACCCATGAGAGGCTACATTCGGCCACACTACCCATATACACATATAGATGATTCTCATTCATTTCTTCACCCTACAACAATTAGACATGCTAAGTAAAATTAATCCAACACTTCTACACAACACACACATCACACGACCAATACACCATACACGGCTCAACTCCAACATTGCTTGTTTCATGAATTTCATCCATTTTAACATACTACAACATGCATACAACCTTTATAACACATAAAACATGATTAATTCTTACCTTTCTTCTTCAACTTCACAAATAGGCTAGGGTTTGCAAGGATGAAAACGGATGGTTGGATGACCCGAATAACACTTCCACGTTACTTAGGGACCTCAAATTAGTGGATTTGCATCAAAGAAATATTTTTGGGATGGCTAGAATTGGACTTCAATTTTTAAGGTTCTTGGCCAAGAGCCTCTTTTTTTTTTGCTCTTCAACTTCTTGATTTTTTCTAAGTGTTGAAATGATGAAGAATGAGTCATCTTTTGCATACTAGTAAGACTTATACATGTGTCCCATGGCCCACACATGTGTTGGACCAATTAAAATTGGCCACAACATGTGTGGGAGCCATCTCCACACCACACGGCCAACATGGCTATTTTTGCATGATTTGCAACTTCCAATTATATCACTTTTGGTCCCAAATTTTCCTAAATGTTCCATGCCAACAAATTCATGCACAACTTATGTCTTAAAATAAAATCGAAGGTCAAAAGTCCCGACTTTGTATCCCGGAATGGTTTTGTCCCTAACTTACCATAGTTAAACCGGATTGTCCCAATGTACAAAATACGGGATATAACATCCTCCCCCCCTTTAGAACATTCGTCCTCGAATGTTAGATTAACCTTACGGGGTCTTATAAGCACTCGGGGGAGTTTCTTTTACAACTATCACACACCCAATTCATTCATCAAACAACATAGTCAAGTAAGGGATTTAGATTACCTGTAGGCACTGAAAACAAGTGAGGATACTTCTTCTTCATCTGCTCCTCAGCTTCCCAGGTCACTTCTTCCCGATTATTATTCCGCCACAGCACTTTAACAGAAGCCACATCTTTATTCCGCAACTTTCTTACCTGACGATCCAATATGGCTATAGGCTGCTCCTCATAAGATAGCTCCTCTGTGACCTGGATATCATCTACAGGAAATATTCTGGAAGGATCACCAATACATTTACGAAGCATAGAAACGTGGAATACCGGATGTACTGCTCCCAAATCAGCTGGCAGATCTAATTCATAGGCAACATTGCCTATTTTACGAATAATCTGATAAGGCCCAATATATCTCGGACTGAGCTTTCCTTTCTTGCCGAATCTCATAACACCTTTCATAGGTGACACTTTAAAGAATACCCAATCACCAATCTGAAACTCCAAATGTCGACGGCGATTATCTGCATATGATTTTTGTCGACTCTGGGCCGCTAACAATCGCTCCCGAATGAGTTTCACCTTATCCACCGCCCGCCGGACCACATCGGGCCAATCAACTCGGTCTCCCAACATCAAACCAACCAATCGGTGACACACCGCATTTCTGCCATAAAGTGCCTCATATGGTGCCATCCGAATACGGAGTGGTAGTCGTTATTATAAGCAAATTCAACAAGCGGTAAATGATCATCCCAAAGCCTACCCCCGAAATCAATAACACGGGCCCGCAACATATCTTCCAAATACGAATAGTGCGCTCGGCTTGTCCGTCGGACCGAGGATGAAATGTTGTGCGAGACTCACACAGGTCCCCAATCCTTCCCGAAATGATCTCCGAAATTAGTTGTAAAAGCGGGCACCTCTGTCGGAGATAATAGACATGGGAACTCCGTGAAGCCTCACAATCTCCTTAATATATAACCTGGCATAATCCTCAGCTGAATACGTAGTCCTGACTGGGAGGAAATGGGCTGATTTTGTCAGCCGATCAACAATAACCCAAATGGAATCATACCTCCGTGGAGTGCGAGGTAAGCCTGTAATAAAGTCCATATTAATTATTTCCCACTTCCACGTCGGAATCTCCATCTCTTCAATAATCCACCGGCTTCTGATGTTCAATCTTAACCTGCTGGCAATTTGGGCACTGAGCGACGAACTCTGCTATATCTCTTTTCATACCATCCCACCAGTATAAGCATCTGAGATCATGATACATCTTCGTCGACCCTGGGTGAACAGAATAACGGGCATAATGTGCCTCGCCCATACTTTGTCGCCCCGCAGCCCCGCAACGTCAGGTACACATAATCTGCCCCTATGTAATAATGCTCCATCGGATGTAAGCTCGAACGGGGTCTTTTCCTTCTCAAGGGCTGTGTCTCTGTACTGTGCCAGAATAGGATCCTCATACTGACGCCGCTTAATCTCTTCTGTAATAGAGGATTCGACAATACCTCGAACAGAAATCCCAATATCTCCAAATCGCCAAGCGAACTCCAAGACTAGCCAGGCGATGGATCTCACGAACCATTTCTTTCTCTCTCGATGGCACGTCCGCTAGGCCGCCCATAGACTTACGGCGAGTGAGTGCATCTGCCACAACATTAGCTTTCCCAGGATGGTAGAGAATATCAACATCATAGTCTTTCAGCAACTCTAACCACCTCCTTTGCCGCAAGTTCAGCTCCTTCTGTTTAAAGATGTACTGGAGGCTCTTATGATCTGTATAAATATCAACGTGAACACCATATAAATAATGTCTCCACATCTTCAAAGCATGAATCACCGCGGCCAGCTCTAAATCGTGAGTAGGATAATTTTTCTCGTGCTTTCTGAGCTGCCGGAAGCATAATCTATCACCCTGCGCCTTACGCATCAACACACACCCCAAACCAATACCGAGAGGCATCACAATAAATCACATAGCCGTCCGGTCCCTCGGGAAGAGTCGAATCGGAGCCGTAGTCAACTTCTCTTTCGAAGAATCGGAAGCTACGCTCGCAAGCATCGATCCACCGGAACTTAGCTCCTTCTGAGTCAGCCTTGTCAAAGGCGCTGAAATCGAAGCAAACTTCTCTACAAATCTCCGGTAATAACCGGCCAATCCCAGAAAGCTACGCACCTCAGTAGGTGTCGTAGGTCTAGGCCAATTCTTTACGGCCTCAATCTTCTGGGTATCCACCCGGATGCCGTCAGCTCCAATAATATGCCCCAGGAATGCCACTGAGGTCAGCCAGAATTCACACTTAGAAAATTTAGCATATAATTTCTGGTGCCGAAGTGTGCCAAGTACCGTCCTCAAATGATCTGCATGTTCTGCTTCTGATCGTGAATAAACCAGGATGTCATCAATAAATACTATCACGAACATATCTAAGAACGGTCTGAATACCCGATTCATCAGGTCCATAAATACGGCTGGAGCATTAGTCAGCCCAAAAGACATCACTCTGAATTCATAGTGCCCATATCGGGTCCTGAATCTTGTCTTAGGAATATCGGCCTCTCGTACCACTACCGATGATAGCTCGACCGCGGTCTATCTTCGAGAAACACCGGCACCCCGCAACTATCAAACAAATCATCAATCCCGGGGAGGGGTATTTATTCTTGATGGTTACCTTATTCGGTACCGCCATAATCAATGCACATCCGCGAAAGCGACCCATCCTTCTTTCTCACAAACAATACCGGCGCTCCCCAGGGTGATGTACTGGGCCTAATAAAGCCCTTCTCTAATAAATCTCTCAGCTGCTCCTTTAATTCCTTCAACTCTGCAGGTGCCATTCTGTACGGAGGAATAGATATAGGCTGAGTATCTGGCAACAAATCAATAGCAAACTCTATCTCCCGCTCGGGGGGAAGACCTGGAAGCTCATCTGGGAATACATCTAGAAATTCATTAACCACTGGGACTGACTGAAGAGTCGGTGCCTCTACTTCTAAATCATGAACACGAACCAGATGATAAATATAGCCTTTTCTGATCATTTTTCTTGCCTTGAGGTATGAAATAAACTTACCCCTCGGCGATGTTGTATTACCTGCCCACTCTATAACTGGTTCTCCAGGAAATTGAAAACGGACTATCTTCTTTTGACAATCAACATTAGCATAACAAGAAGCTAGCCAATCCATACCCATAATCACATCGAACTCAGTCATATCTAACTCTACCAAATCTGCCTTAGTGCAGCGGTCACAAACAATTACCGAACAATCTCTATAAACCTGCCTGGCTATAACAGAATCCCCTACCGGTGTAGCTACCTCAAAAGGCTCTATCGGTTCAGATTCTATCCCAATTTTATTAGCAACAAGGGAGAAATATATGATAAAGTAGAGCCAGGATCAATCAATGCATACACATCTCGAGAGAAGACCAGTAATATACCTGTAACAACATTAGGCGACGCCTCCTGGTCCTGCCGGCTGGCCAATGCATATATGCGGTTCGAAGGACCGCTAGAACCGGGAACTCCACCACGTCCTCTGCCGCGGCCCGCTGATGCTGGCATACCTCGCCCCGCAGGGCGCATAGCTACCGAGGATGAAGATGAACCACCGGCTGACCCGGTAGGCTGAGCCGCGCCTGCACCACCTCTAACCGGACAATCTCTCATCAGATGGCCCTGACGGCCACAAGTAAAACACGCACCGGTGGCACGAAAACACTCCCCGGGGTGCTGTCTCCCACAGTGGGAACACGGAGGTCTGGGCGGTCTCATCTGACTACTGGAGCCTCTGTCCAACTGTGAGCCTGAAAACCTGGAGCTCTGGCCTGCCCCTGAATATCCTGCACCCTCTGATCTCCTGCCGGCAAACTGCGGGGGTGTGCCCCGTGCTGGCTGGGGAGGATATCTGCTCTGCTGCTGCTGAGGCTGCCTGCCTCGAAAATCCCCGGAATACCCAGCGGATCTGGCCCTCTTGGGCTGGCCCCTATCATAAGCCCTGTCGGGCTGGCGCCCTCTGTGTCGGTCCTCCATACCCTGGGCGTGTGCCTGTATACGGGCAATACTCATACCGGGCTGGGCCGCCATCACCAAGCAGCTATCAACCATGTACTGGTCCAGTCCCATCACATACCGGTGCATCCGGTCAGTCATATCAGCTACATAAGCAGACGCATATCTAGCCAGCGAGTCAAACTCCAAACTGTACTCCCGGACGCTCCTGCCCCGCTGCTTCAACAGCAGGAATCGTCTACTCGGCTCGCCGTACCTCGGAGGCAGAAAATGGGCCGAGAAAGGCCTCAGTAAACTCGTCCCATACAGCTGGAAGGGCACCCTCACCTCTGGACAATACCCAGGACTCATACCAATTTGCGGCTACATCCCGCAACTGGTACGATGCCATCTCAACAAACTCAATATCGGTCGCCTTAATCAACCGTAATGTACGCAACATCTGTCTGATAAACTCATGAGGGTCCTCTGTGGGCTTCGACCCGAAAAACTCTGGTGGATTACATGTCAGAAACTCACGGGCCCTCGAACCGTCACGCCGGTCCCGATCACCCCCTACTCCAAGCCTATGGGCCTGCCCTGCTACCAATGGGGTCCGAATCGTACCGCCGCGCATAGCCCCATCATCCGCCCCCGGCCGGGGAGCCGAGGCGGGGCACTCGAACCTCGGGAGTCGGCGGTGGAGCCGCCCTGCACCGGCACTGCCGCCGCCCAAGCCCCTCCGGTACCGGTGGTGTAGCCGAACCGGCCGTCGGGGGCACAATATCCGGTACGGCGCGAAGACGGGCCCTAGTAACTCGCGGCCTCGGGCCGGTCTCACCAATCGCCGTGGACTTGCCCTTCCGGGAAAGCACGTGGCCTTCCTCTCGAGGCATCGCTCGAAAACATAACATTACGTCAGAGAAGAGTCATCCTGATAACACAGCTCTATCGCACGATCTAAGATCAGAAGGAAAGATAACACCCTAAATGCCCTGTAGCTTCCTACTTATAGATGTGGTGCACAACACACCGATAAACAAGACTCTACTGGACACGGTCTGTAGACATTCCGAGGACGAACCGCTCTGATACCACTTCTGTCACGACCCAACCCGTGGCCGTGACTAGTGCCCGAGCCGGGCACCCAAACGCATCCATCAAATCCGAATCACACACGATAGCTTATACGGACGCAAATATCAAACGCGTCTCGTATTATATCAAACTCCTCAAACACATCTCAAACACAACCGTATATATATCAAAAGCAAGAAGGCTATCAAATGGCGCATCGGCCCAAAACATATATAAATACGAGCCGACAAGGCTGCCACGGCGAATAGGATCGCCCGTAACATATAACATACAAACACACATCGTACGTAATAGGCCTAACCCACATACATGTCCACGCACCTCTAAAACGGACAAACGAATCATATGACGGGACGGGGCCCCGCCGTACCCCCGAACAAATATATACATATGCAACGGACGAGTATATACCAAAATGTGGCTCGAATAAGGGGAGCACTCCAAACAACGAGAAAAAGGTGTCCTAGACGGCGAATCACCAAATCGTGTGCGTACGGCGGCATGAAACGCGGCCCGAAGAAAGGGGGTCGATGCGAAATATGTACCGAGTATGCAAAGCGAAAAATGTAGTAAACGAATACGAGTCATAATCGAAATGTAGTACATAAAGTAAATGCATTTCTAAAATATCAAAATATTTATGTTCAAAGTACAAATCATGCATAGGGCTCAGAAAATATGGTCGCCCGCCCGTCATCGGCGCCATAACACAAGATAACGCCGAAAGTTTCAAATCTCCGTATCCCCGTCACACATCATAACACAAAGATAACGCCATACACAAGATAACACCAAATATAAGCGGAACCCGGCCCTCGAGCGAGGGGGGTCGGTGAACCATAAACACAGATAACACCGAGTATATCATAGTGCGCACGACAAATGTGAGAACCGGCCCGGACTCGGCGAAAGATACAATGTAATGCACGAGCGAGTCGTGAGTAACCATATGTATAAAATCATTATAATAGACTCAAATGATAAGTAAAATGACCATACTTAGAAATCAGAATAATAACCAAATCGAATTCTTTCAAAAGTCATCAGGATTACAAAAAGAAGAGTCGCGGGACCCACGGACGGGTGTTGACCCGAGCCGGGCCCGCCTATGGAAAACATACTCATCATACGCCATACAACCTCCTACGAACATATCGAGGCAATCCGAGCCTTTCTGTGAAAGATACGGGCGTTCGTAGTTACGAAACTCTTTTAAAAACGAAACTTTTTATGCAACATTTGAAAAATAAATTTTCCAAAGACATAAGGGCCGATATTTCATCACATCAACCATACGAATTCCAAGAGACAAATAAGAGTCATAAACATGCTCGGATTGCGAGAATAGAATTTCCTCGAGGCTCGTGTCATAGCCTATTTGTAACTAAGGCATGCCAAAAGAAGAAAGGATTGAGCTTTACATACCTCAAACGCTCTCAAAGCTACTCCAAACTCAAGCTAATGCCAACCTACGCCTCGGGATCCCCAAGGTCTACAAATACTTCATAATATGCCAAACATTAGCTATGGACGTTTAGGCATTTAATTCCAAACTAACACTTAATTCTACAAAAATTTGGGCAGCATTTCCCCTGTAAATAGGCCAACCCCGAGAATTTAACTCGGCCAAATCAACAACAACAACAACAACAACCAACCTAGCAACATCAATAATCAATCCGAAAGGCAATATAACATTAGTAACCCTCTTATATATCATTCAACAACATTCATAATATTCAATTCAACGGCTTACCTTCAAGCCAACATCAACGCTTATACATTCAAATACTAACCCGAACCCATACCAACAATATTCAAAGACATTTCAAGCAATTCATACAACATTTCCAACAATCCAACAATTTCTCCAAGTTACCCGAAAACAGCCCCAAACCCGAGAACACAACTATAACCCATTCCTCACTTCCAAATCATGATTTGCACCAACAAACCACATTCTAACAATGTCATTCTTATAAATATACAAATTACATCAAATGCACAATAACCTTCAAATCAGCCCCTACAATTACAACATCAATCTTAAGTCATTAAACTCTCATTTCTAACATAGAATTCATAACGACGATAACTAAAACACTAAGCGATATTAATTCATTCTTTGCCACCCATGAGAGGCTACATTCGGCCACATACCCATATACACATATAGATGATTCTCATTCATTTCTTCACCCTACAACAATTAGACATGCTAAGTAAAATTAATCCAACACTTCTACACAACACACACATCACACGACCAATACACCATACACGCTCAACTCCAACATTGCTTGTTTCATGAATTTTATCCATTTTAACATACTACAACATGCATACAACCTTTATAACACATAAAACATGATTAATTCTTACCTTTCTTCTTCAACTTCACAAATAGGCTAGGGTTTGCAAGGATGAAAACGGATGGTTGGATGACCCGAATAACACTTCCACGTTACTTAGGGACCTCAAATTAGTGGATTTGCATCAACGAAATATTTTTGGAATGGCTAGAATTGGACTTCAATTTTTAAGGTTCTTGGCCGAGAGCCTCTTTTTTTTTGCTCTTCAACTTCTTGATTTTTTCTAAGTGTTGGAATGATGAAGAATGAATTTGTAGTCATCTTTTGCATACTAGTAAGACTTATACATGTGTCCCATGGCCCACACATGTGTTGGACCAATTAAAATTGGCACAAAATGTGTGGGAGCCATCTCCCACCACACGGCCAACATGGCTATTTTTGCATGATTTGCAACTTCCAATTATATCACTTTTGGTCTCAAATTTTCCTAAATGTTCCATGCCAACAAATTCATGCACAACTTATGTCTTAAAATAAAATCGAAGGTCAAAAGTGCCGACTTTGTATCCCGGAATGATTTTGTCCCTAACTTACCATAGTTAAACTGGATTGTCCCAATGTCCAAAATATGGGATATAACAGTTGACATCCTGTATCATCCCGGGAAAGCAAATGTTGTGGCTGATGCTCTTAGCCATAGATCTATGGGATGTTTATGTGATGTTCAGCCAGAGAAAAGAGAGTTAGCTCGTGAGCACCAGCAATTAGCTAGCCTAGGAGTTCGAGTAGTGGACTCAGGCAATATGGGAGCTACCATTCAGAATTCAACGGTCTCATCACAAGTAGTTGAAGTGAAGGAGCGCCAGTATGAGGATCCCATGCTAATTCATTACAGAAATGCATTCCCTCAGAAGGGGAAGTCATTATTCGAGATTTCTGGAGACGGAGTTCTCCGATGTCGAGGCAGGTTATGTGTTCCTGATGTTGCAGGATTATGCCACCAAATATTGAGAGAAGCCCATTGTTCCCGTTATTCCGTTCACCCTAGAGCAACAAAAATGTATCATGATCTTAAATCTATATATTGGTGGAATGGGATGAAGAAAGATATATCGAAATTTGTAGTTCAATGTCCCAACTATCAGCAAGTGAAAATCAAGCACCAAAAGCCGGGCGAATTGTTGCAAGCTATAGAAATTCCAACTTGGAAATGGAAAGTAATTAACATGGACTTTATTACAGGCTTACCCCATTCCTGACGTAAGTATGATTCTATATGGGTGATTGTGGATAGACTTACGAAGTCAGCTCATTTCTTACCGGTCAGAACTATATATGTACTAGAGGATTATGCAAAGCTTTATGTTAAGGAGATAGTGCGGCTTCACGGTGTTCCCGTATCTGTTATCTCCGATAGAGGGACTCGGTTCTGTACCACTCGGAAATCTTTCCAAGAAGGTTTGGGGACTCATGTGAGTCTTAGCACGGCATTCCACCCACGGATAGATGGGCAAGGAACGTATTTATTCGGACTCGAGGATATCTACGGGCATGTATATTGGATTTTGGAGGTAGTTGGGATGATCACTTACCACTTATCGAATTTGCTTATAACAATAGTTATCATTCTAGCATCCAAATGGCCCCGTATGAGGCTTTATATGGGCGAAAGTGTAGATCCCCAATTGGGTGGTTTGAAGTTGGGGAGACTAAATTGATAGGGCCAGACTTGGTCCAGCAAGCTATAGAGAAAGTCAAGCTCATACAGGATCGATTATTAACAGCTCAGAGTCGTCAAAAGTCCTATGCAGATAATCGTCGAAGGGACTTAGAGTTCCAACTGAAAGATTGGGTGTTTTTGAAGGTGTCACCAATGAAGGGTGTCATGAGATTTGGCAAAAAGGGAAAGCTTAGTACCCACTACATTGGACCTTATGAGATTATACGCAAGGTAGGCAAAGTGGCTTGCGAATTAGATCTACCTCTTGATTTAGAGTCACTTCACCCAGTTTTTCATGTATCGATGCTTTGTAAGTGCATTGGAGATCCTTGTAGAGTTGTACCAATAGATGACGTTCAAGTTACCAAACAAATGTCTTATGAAGAAGTCCCCATTGCCATTTTAGATAGGCAAGTACGGAAACTCAGAACCAAAAAGGTAGCTTCAGTTAAAGTTTTATGGAGAAATAATAATAGAGTGGAAATGACTTGGGAAGCTGAAGAAGACATGAAGTTCAGGTACCCGCATTTATTTTTACCTTCAGAGAAGACTCAGGCAGAGACCCCATTATCCTCAGGTATGTAGTGTTTTCCCTTGATGTTTTCCTGGTCGTGTGTGGCAACGGTTATTGTTGTTGTTGTTATAGCCCTGTGAGGCGATGTATTTTGGGTTTTTGTGCAGGATGGCAGTGCCATATTACAAGGGAAACTCTGGCAAAACTTTTATAGAGTTCCCAAGAACTTAACATTTGAGGACGAATGTTCTTAAGGGGGGAAGAATGTTACACCTCGGACATTTCGTATGTGTTGCCTTGTGGATAGGCTAATGTGAGCTTAAGGTGATTATGAAATCCTTATGAGATTAAGGAAAGTATGATATAGCTTAAGGTGCATACTATAAGATTTTGAAGTCATACGAATATGTGAAGTTTAGTTTGTTGAAGGGAGCGAAATGTAAGTCGTGTTCGGAAAGGTTTCTGCTACAATAGAGTTAATGGTTATTTAGAAACACCTTAAGGGTCTGCTATAGGGCCTATTGTATGGTTAATGAAGTGTTATATAAGTGTCAAGAAGGTTCCACGAGGATTAGAAGTCAAACGAATCAACGGGAGAAAGTTTTGCATAACTGGGAGTTATACGACCACTTATACGGTCTGTATAACTTTATACGGTCCGTATAAGGGGGTTCGTATAACTCGACCCATTACAGAAAGGGAATTTCCCATGGTGGTGTTATATGGTCCACTTATACGGACCGTATAATATTATACGGACCGTATAAGTTGTCCATATAAAGTCCATCGGGCAGATTTTAAGTTTTTGTATAAATAGATGGCCTTTGCTCATTTATTTCATTTTTCATCTTCAAGTCTTAAGAGATCTAAACCCTTATCCAAGCATATTCCACCCCAATCCAAGCGAAAACAAAGATCAAGAGGCAAGAATCAAAGTGTTCATGTGTTAGAAGTCTTCCTAGGGTTAGTAGATTACAACAGATCCTTGAGTATTGAAGCTAGGGTTTTCACCTAAGTGGATAGCTGCCCCAAAGCTTGTTTATATGGGATAAAAAGGTTAGTTTTCATGCTTATTTCATGTTAATGAGAATGTTTGGTTGTAGCAAAACTTGGGTAGAAGAAGAAAGTAGAAAATGAAGTCTAAATGTAGCTTTTATGATGTTTATGAGTAGTAAACTATATTGAGTCATGATTCCTTGTATGATATGGATATAATCATGTTATGGAAGGTAATAATGGTGATGGAGAATCATTGTATGAAAATGTGCTAAAATGGGTATGAGGTTGTTGGTATAAGTTGAATATAAGGATGAATTTTGAAGGCTTAATGGAATGTGATTACTTGATTTCGATATTGTGAGTGTATTATGGATGTTTGGGACTTGTTTTGTAATATGGTGGAAGTTGAAGAAATAGGGGAAATGATTCCCAATTTTCATTAGATTATGAATTATTCTAGTTTTAATTTAAGAGTGTCATTAGAGCTTAACTATGGTATGAATCCTTCTAATGTAGATTGTTCAAGACACTACGACGGTGAACGTTAATTAGTTAAGAAGACAAAGAGGTAAGGCTAACACTTCTTTCATTAAGGCATGATTCCTTTGCTATGTACCTATATATATATATTCCATAATGTCTTCCAAATGACTTTATCTATAAAATTACTAAAGCTCATGATTCTTTCATGAGACTAGTACCTCCTTTATATGATCGTTGATCCTCTAAGGATAGATGTAACGAAAACGATGATGGCAATGATGTTGATAATACTTATGGACTTTTATGTAAACGAGTCTAAGTATGTATGACTATTATGTAACACCGAGCTTATATGGCCGGATATGATACCTATCGCGCGCAGAACACTTTAGTTGGGTACGGATAACACTGAGCCTTGGTAGGGCCAGGTATGTATAATCACTGAGCCTTTTCATGGCTAGTTATGTGAAATACCGAACCTTCATGGTCGGGTATGCTATGAATATGAATATGGATATGATATGAATACGAATATGAATATATATATATATATGTGTGTGTGTGTGTGTGTGTGTGTGTGTGTGTGTGTGTACATGAGTAAGCATTAGAAATGGAAGGTCCCTACGAAAGACAAGTAAGTAGATATGATGAAGGCCACTAGAGGCACAAATGACTCTATTACCTCCTGATTCTCCCATCTTATGCTATTTCTTCTGCTAATCCTTATGCAGTCTCTTATGCTCATACTGTGATATTAATTATGCTTTACATACTCAGTACATTATTCATACTGACATCCTTTTGTTTGTGGATAAGTTTATGCCCGCGAGTTGCCAGGAGAAGCTTGATCCATAGCTTTTCTTATTCGTGACTACATGTAGAGCTCCATTTCATCCGAAGCCACAACTTTTTGGTATTATTCTTTTGTGTACATACATATGGGCATAGTGGGGTCCTGTCCTGCCTATACTATGTCACATACTCTTCTTAGAGGCTCGTAGACAGTTGTGTATATATTTAGATGTCCTGTAGCCTTGTCGGCTCATATTTTGTATATCATTTTGATAGCCTTGTAAGCTTGTGTTTATGGATATGGGCATTGTTATTGATGATGATATAAATGCGTTGTTGCCCAACGAGATTAACACTTTTGATGTATGTAAATTATGAGTAAGCCATGTGGCTCACCTAGATGTGAATGTGAGAGTACGATAAGAGGTGCTCGGGTGGGTCAGCATTGGGTGCCCATCATGGCTCTCCGGTTGGGTTGTGACAAGAATACTACTCCGAGGTCAATTGTGAGGCAACATCTCATGAAGCTTATGAAGAAAAAGGTGTAGATGGGTATGATGAAGAGTCCTATATACGAGCACACACACACGTCTCACACACACACCCATGGACATATATATATATTATATCGAGTATACCATTCCTTCACACTTACGATATGAACCAATCAGTAGGAATATGCAAGAAATGGGAAGTTGTGATGATCATGAGCCTAATAATTATGCGTTTTATGGTGATTATGCTTATGAAGACCATGGATTTGAAAGTACTTATGAGGGATCTTCTAGTAGCTACCCTCATACATCGCCTTGTAATACTTCCTATTCCAAGCAAAGTGGTATAAGTGTGTGGATTGGCCCGAGTAGGAGTCCGCCTAGTAGGAGAAAAGAGTATACATGTCCTCCTTCAAGAAACACACGGGCATATAATTATTACCCTAATTTGGAGGCACCAAATTCCCAATATGGTTGTGATATGGGGGATAGGAGGAGAGAAGTGTTGAGAGGAGTTGACCCACTTATTGATTATGGGGGCTCTTGTGGCTGCTACTCAAATCTGACGTCTTATCCTACCCCAAGGAATATAATGAATCATTATTCTTATCCTAATCTGAGGTTACCATATTGTTATGTTATGGAAGGTAGGGGAGGAGTGATGATAGGTAACGAAAGTAGGAGGAATGAGGGGCCTCAAGCTAGGAATGAACCCAAAGAAGAAACAAGCAATGGTTGGTTAAGAGATAAGAGAAGACTTCTTGCATAAGAGATATTATAAAAGAGGCAAAAAGAAAACCTCGAGGAAATGACGGAGCTACTTTGATAATCAAAAAAGTCCACAAGGCCCAACAATGGGTAGGGAAAAGATTGAGAGGGGTAAGGAGTGAAGAAGTGACAACTCTAGAGAGAGGAAAAATGAGAGGATGTGAGGAGTGATGTGAGGGAGTTGTCACAACCTTTATCTAACCCTTGTGACTTTTCCTTCTTCTCTGGCTGTCTTAATAAAAGTGCAGGTATTCTCGGAAGCAAGCCTAATGATGATCCTCAACCTTCGAAGGTTCTTGAGGTGGTTGAGAGCTTCCCGAAGGAGCAAATGAGCTCCAAAGTTGAAAGCCAAGGCAAATGAGATGAATGTGAACTTCAAGTTAAAATAGCTAATCTTAACTCCATAAATGATGTGATTGATCATGTTGTTGTAGTGAGTGTAAATGATAGGTTGTCCTTAATTGAGCTTAATGAGTCTTTGCCTTGATGAGACACATTAGTGCTATTGCGACAATTGACAATGAATTTGATATGGGTGATCCAACACTAGTTGATCCTATTGATGACTATCTTGACTCTTCTTTTGAGTTCAAGTTGTGTCCACCTAGTGTTGACACTTTTGGGTTGCATGTTAGTACATTGTCATGTGAGATGATAGCTGACCCACTAGTTGATCCTAGCGATGACCTAATTGACTCCTCTAGTGAGATCGATTGGTGTCTAACTAGTGTGGTTACTTGCGTTGATCAATTTGTTTGCTATGATAATCCACCATTTGAGGAAACTTGTGATGTGCTTAATGACCCTCAATTTAGTGACGATATTGATGTAATTGATCATGTGAATAGTCACGTACCTAGTGGGGAGTTTGGTAACACTACAACAAATGTGATATTTAGCTACGAAATTATTAGCTACAACACAAAATTCATCACTAATTGTTCACATTTTGTGACAAAAATTACATTTTGTCGCTAAATACATGAAGTTTACATATCGTTAGTGACGAAACACAAAATTTCGTAGCAAAAATTTTGTCCGTTAATATTACCCACCAAAAAAGGAGTTGGCGCCAATTATTGAGTAACATTAGCTACAAATTTTAAGTTATCAGTGACATACTATTTTATCACTAATAATGTACCCAATTTGTGACAAATCATTATTCGTCCTAAAATTAGTTAAATTTTGGACACGAAAAAAATTTCGTCACAAAAAATATGTTCTTGCAATATACAAATTATAGTTTGTAGTTAAATGTTATAAGCTTTAGCCACAAATTATACATTTAATTGTGACCTTAGTTTTTGTCACTATTAATACAAACAATTTGTGACGAACAATTTATCATCTCTAATCAACATAGGACTTAGTGACGACAAAGTTTTGTCACAAAATATGCGTATGTTTTTAAATAGCTATGACTTAAAATTTATAGTTGTATAATTCAACTATTTGCGACGAAATAATTCGTAGCTAAATATAAATAATCTTTGGCTATGATTGTTTTGGTGATAACTGATGACATATATTTTTTCAAGCGTTCGTCATAGGAACCTAAAAGGCGAACGCATAGAATAATGTGAAAATGACAACTACATCTTATGAAAAGGCAAGTGTTAATACAAACATAAAACGTAGTGTGAGTCGGGGTCGTGATTCCACAGAGAGCTGACACGACCCAACCCCGTAGGCCGTGACTTGTGCCCGAATTGGACACTCGTACGTATCTGACACTCGGAACTAGCATACTAGCTCGCGTAATCATAAATAATCACATATAGCCTCAGATTAGCGCATAATAGTCAACAAGTGTCACAAAAGCCATCGAGGCTGTCATAATGTACATAGCATATCAAAATGCGCATATGCAGCCGACAAGGCTGCCACGGCGGACAAGACCGCCCAAGCATATGTCACACACATACACATAGCCGTACGTGCACAACCATAACCCACATACATGTCTACGGACCTCTAAACAGAACAGTAACAGAATCATATGACGGGACGGGCCCCGTCGTACCCCCCCGAATGAATATATACATGTGCAACGAAAAAGTATATATACCAAAATATAAGCTCGGACGAGGAGCACCCCGAGCGAGAATAGGTGTCCTAGGCGGTGGATCACCAAGTCGAGCGTCCGTACCGCGGGCATGAAACGCGGCCCCGAAGAAAGGGGGGCCGGTGATTTTAAGATGTACTGAGTATGTAAAGCAGAAATACAGAATCATAATGACAAAATACAGAAAATAGATTTGATATGAAAAATGCCAAAATATTTAGTTAAAATATAAATCATGCATAGGCTCATAGAACGATAGTCGCCCGCCTGTCGATGGCGCCATACCACAGCATCACACCAGAGGATTTCATATCTTCGTAACCCGACATATCCCGTAACACACCAAAACGCCATAGCACAAGATAACACCAAGTATAAACGGAACCCGACCCTCGAGAGGAGCTCGCGAACCGTAACACAAAGATCACACCGAATATATCATAATGCGCACGAAATACAACCGGCCCGGGATCCAGTGAACGAGGCAATAACCATAAGCACGAGCGGAGTCGTGAGTGACCATATGCATAAAATCATACTTATAATTCATTAAGTAAGCAAGAAATCCATATGCGGAAGACAAAGTGAAAATAGTATTAAATTTTTTCGAAGATCATTAAGGATAAGCATAAAAAGTCGCGGCCCCACGGGACGGGTGCCGACCCCATCCGAGCCCGACTACCGCAGTTAGGGGAATGTTATGTCTTATGAAGTTACCTATTATGTTTCGGGCGATCCGAGCTCATCGGCAAAAGTTACGAGCGTTTGAAGTTCGGAACCTTTTTAATAGCAAAATTCTTTATAAGACTTTTGAAATTCAATCTTTTGAAACATAAGAACCTTGGTTTGGTTACATTAAAAAGTAAGCCTTTAAGAATGAATAAGGTACACCTCTAAGCTCGGATCCTAAGAGCGGAATTACTCCGAGGCTCAGGTCATAGCCTAGTAACACTAAGACATGCCAAAGAAGAGAAAGTGACGCCTTACATACCTCGTCCGCTCGCAAGCTAAGTCAAGCCTCAACTCTCGGATGCTCCAAGATCTACATAACGCCAATATACCAAACATTAGCCATAAGCATTTAGGCATTCAATTCCAAACGAACATTAAATTCTACCGAAATTTCGCAAAGATTTCCCCCATAAATACACCAACCCCGAGATTTCAACTCGCTAATTTCAACAACAATCAAACCAACAACCAACCTACAATATCAATAATCAATTTACGATACATTCCAACATTAATAGTTCTTTCTACATGACTTCAACAACATTCATAATATTCCCACAACATTCAACAACACTCATAATATAGTCACTTCAACTACTTACGTTCAATCTAATATCCGCGTTTATACATTCGATTACTAATCCAAAACCATTCAAACAATATTCAAGAACGTTTTAAACAATTCATACAATTTTCCAACCAACCCAAATAAAGCTCCAACTCACCCGAATTTGTCTCCAAACCCGAAAACAACATGATCTACATTCTTTCCTTCCAAATTCATGAATGACACTAATAATCCACACATTAACAATGCAATCCTCATAAATACAAAAATCACATAGAATTCGCATAAACTTCCAAATCATCCCATAACTAACATAGCATTATTTTGAGTCATTAAACTTACATTTTTCCTCATAAAATCCATAACGACGATAACGAAAATACTAACGACGATTTGTTCATCCACAACTACACTAAAGGGGACCATACGGCCAACACCATACCCACACACAAAGATGATTTTCATTCTTTTCTTCACTCCACAACCATCAAACATGCTAATTAGAATTAATACATTACTTCCAACACAACATACATATGCACGGCCAAACACCACCTACACAACTTCAACTCCAACTTGATTTCTATCATGAATTTCTTCCATTTTAGCATACTACAACACATATAAACCATTCATAACACATAAAACAAGATTAGAACTCACCTTTGTTCTTCAACTTCTCAACTTGCCTAAAGTGGCGGATAGAGAAAACGAGCAATCTAACGCTCCAAACAACACTTCCACGTTATTGAGCACCCTTGAATTAGCAAGTTTGCTTGAAGAATTTATTTTCTTGATGGCTTAAAAATTGTCTTGAATTCCAAGGGGTATGGCCGAATACCCTCTTGTTCTTGCTCCTCCAATTTTTCTTGATTGTTCTTGAAAATTCTAAGTGTGGAATGAGTAATTAGATGACTAAGTCATCTTTTAAGTGGCTATATATTCACCATCCATGTGGACATGGCCCACCCAAGGTGGCCGGCCACATGGTGCTTTCATTTTTATTTTTTTTTGAATTTTCAAACTTTCCAAAAATAGCACACTTACTAAAAATGGAAAATTTCCTCCAAGTGTTTCCTTAACATTTTCATACCATTAAAATCATACACGCTTAAGCCTTTAAAACATACAAAAGTCTCTCGGGATGGTCTTGTCCCTAACTTATCGCAATTCACTCAAGTCGTCCCGTTGTTCAAAATACGGGATATAACAGAGCAATTATACGGAGATAACATCAGCTTGCAAGCCTATATTTAAAGGTGTTGAATATTTTGTGGATCTTTGATTAAATATTTACCACTAATGTGAAAATTGAAATAATATAAATGCAAGCACTAATGAAAGAATTAACCAACAAAATTTTTAAATAATTATGATAAAGGCACTATACTGATAAAAGTTATAAATACGCAGAGCGTTAGTGGAAACACGGTCTCCGGACCTAATACAAAGATAGGACTTGTGCAAAAGCACAAACAACACATGGAGACGACCCCAGGACTACGGCCCTGTCTATGGCTGACTTGCACCAGGCGGAGTCCAGGCCTCTATGTTACACCTTGAAAATTTCCCCTTAAGCGTACAGTGGATAGACTAATGAGGGGTACGATGTATACGAGGTTTGGACAAGTAAGAACTAGTATGTGATGATGCTAATTAAGAATTTCAAAGGCATTAGACTTGAGGAAAGAAAGTTGTCAAGAGAAGCGAGACTTAAGTTAGTGTATCGGATGAGAATTATGAGCATTGAGTTAATGACGTATAAATGACGCCCCAAGAAAGAGTTATAACGTCCCTTAGAATGATATTGAAGTGTTGAACAAGTGTTAAGAAGGTTCCATAAGGATCGGAGATCAAACGAGTCGACGAAACAACTTTCGGAAACCTGGGCAAACATATGGCCAGACATACTGGCCGTATAAAATCTACTGGCCGTATGTCCAGCCGTAGAATTAGCCCAGAATGACTTAAGCCACTGGACCAATTATACGGTCCAACATACGGTCAGTATGTTTTATACGGACCGTATGTTGGTCCGTATATTTCCAATCGGGCTGAACTCAATTTTATATAAGGGACCCTTTTTCATTTCATTTCACTTCATCTCTTCACCTCTCTCATTCAAGAAAACTCTAGAGAGTTCCATACACCTCAAACACAAGAAAATAAGAGAAATCAAAGATCAATAACAAGAAATCAAGAGAATCAAGTGAAGGAAACCCATTAAAAGTCATCCAAGTCAAGAAATCCAAGGAGAGAGAAAGTAGGGTTTTGGTGGAAAAGGTGAATTGTCATCCAAGGCTTGTTCCTCCATCATCCAAGGTAAGTTTCATGTTTATTACATGCTAATTGAAGTATTATTATGTTGAAGCATATGAATTGAAAGAGTGTATAGCAAATGGGTTAGATATGGAAGAATAATGTCATCTTGAAATAGTAGTTGGATTGAATCATGGAAATGAATATGTTGATGATATAAATACGTTACAAATGACCTTTAGGACCTGAAATAAGTATTGGATACGAAAGAATACGACGATGGATTTTTAGTCATAATTATAGGAAATTGAGTTGAACTTATGGAATGCGAATCATGTGAATGAACTACGATTATTGTTAATGATATCATGATGATTATGATGAATGTTGGGAGTTGATATGGAATATGGCAGAGAGTAGTATAAACAAAGGAGATGCTGCCCAAATTTCTATAGCCTTAGTAAGTATGATTCCACGATTATATAGCTAATGTCGAAACGAATTTCATTGAAGGTAAACGAGAGCATTAGAGGAGAACGAGCAAGCGATAGAATAAGCTAAACGACAAAGGTATGTAAAGCTTAGCCTTTCTTTTCAAGGCATGAATTTCCTCCTTTACTATGAATGTTCCTGTCTCTAAAGAAAGTAAAGATCCTCACTCATGAATAGCTATACGAGGTCAGAGATATGAGATGAGTACGATGATGATAATAGTAAGCTAAAGTCTAGAAATGTCATAGTCTACGATATGATGCTCCTAAGAAGTTAATGAGGTAATATACGTAATCTAATGGTATTAATCATTATGTCCACTCACCTCATGCTTGTTCCTTCAAGGTGAGGCAGAATACGTATGAATGCTCCATAGTGACAACGGGTCCACGACCTTACGTCACCCCGATAAAGTATGAATAGCTAAGAGTCCCTATGCAAGTATTGTAATACGTACATGATGTCAAGCATACCACAATGAGTTATGATAAGTAGATTATGATAAGCATGATGTAATGAGTATATGATGATATTGACTATTACACCGCACCTATATGATCGGGCACTTATTACAGTTATGTATATATATATGATATGATGATGAGCATATGATGACGCTAGAGTAAAACAAAGCTACTACATGACTATGGAACGAGAAATAGTAATGAACCTATAATGCATGTACGATATGAGATATATGTGATGTGGTCGAGCCCTCGTGGCCGAATACGATATGTTGTCGAGCCCATGAGGCCGAATACGGATAGTGATTAAGTGTGTATAAACAGATGCGACCTTTCGAAAAGTATATGTATGTGTGATGATGAATGCAAGATGATGACTAGATATGTTAAGGGCATCATACCCCTGTGATGTATATGTACATATGTATGTATCGAGCCCAGAAGGGCCGAGTACGAATACTACCAAGTGTATCGAGCCATGAGGGCCGAGTACGGATACTGTTAAGCCTATCGAGCCCAAGAGGGCCGAGTACGTGTACCAGTAATGCTATCGAGCCAAGAGGGCCGAGTACGTACGCTAGCGATCCTATCGAGCCGAAGGGGCCGAGTATGAATGATACTAACCTATATGAATACGAGTATGCTACAGGTATGGTACTGTTATGAATGCGATTATGTTATATGTATGATGCTTATATGAGCACGACGATGCTTCGCATATGATATCTATATAAGTATGATTATGTTACCTGTATGACTATACCATATGCATCACATTCATGTGAGTACGAATGAGATAAGTATATGACATCTTTACGAGTACGAGTATGCTATGTATATGACAGCAATTAGAGTACGAATATGCTAATACCATGTAAGTGCCGAGTAAGGGCTATGTATATGCCAAGTATGTGATACAAGCATGAGTATGACAAGAGGATAGATATGAAAGGTAAGTAAGTGAAAGATATGAATGCATGTATACGAGCACGAAATAGCACATGAAATGTTCCTACGGAAAGCAGGTAAGTACTATAAAGAGAATGTTGATGTCTCCCATCTTATGTTATTTCCTATGATACTGCTATGTTTCTCCATCATTACTGTTCATGCTTTACATACTCAGTACAATATTCGTACTGACGTCCTTCTCTTTGGACACTGTGTTCATGCCCACAGGTAGACAAGGAGACGGTGCAGATCCACAGTAGCTAGCAGCAGAGTTACGGGAGCCCTCCTTTATTCCGGAGGTGCTATTTTGAGACGTCATTTTGTGTGCATGTATTTTGGGCACGGCGGGGTCCTGTCCCGTCCATATGTCTAGTATTCCAGTAGAGGCTCGTAGATACGTATGTGTGGGTAGTATGGTCCCATAGTCATTATGCAAATGGAAGCCCATGTATATTATTATTTTGATAGCCGAAGGGCCTATGATTATAGAAGCAAGTGTAATAGCCCAAAGGGCCTACGTTATATAAGTGAATATGTTCTATATGAAAGTCGTTTTCTATGATTATAAACGATAAGAGAAATGAATAAAGACAGGTTAAGCAATAGAGTGAGGGATGCCCGGTGGTCAGCCCTGGGTACCCGTCGCGGCCCGTAGGTCGGGTCGTGACACTCTAGCCCAAGGATATGCGGTACATGGTTCATGTCGGTCCGCTCATTTCTAGTCTCATACGAGCCATGCTCTCAACCGTGCCTCAACTCATGTCAACTACCTTTAGCCGAGTCTAAAGGGATAAGATGCGTGTACCCACGGTCAACAAAATATTTTAAAATATGTTTTACCTCATAGATGTTTTTATATATTTTAATTTCTAATTCATAACTCAAAAGATCATTTTAAAATATATATACCAATAAAAATGTATACTTTTAAAATACTATTTTTGTTAGATTCAAGCGGGATAGATATGCACCACACATCTCTACCGATTAATTATATTAAAACTGTGATGAAAAATCCGTCTGTAACCCTCAATAAATAATAAATAAAATATATATATATATATATATATTTTTTTTTAAAAAAAATATTTTATGAGAATTATTTTTTTGTCGTAGCTCTATCACATAATTCTGAATTATTCTTCTTTTTCAAATAAGTTGGCCACAATTCTGACACTATACTTGGTAAGAATTATTGCGAGAAGCAGTCATTTTTCAATTTATTTATTTGAGATTTTTCACTCTTAATTTCACGCCCATATTTTGAAGGATGTACCCAGCACTCGCCCCTTAATTATTTTTCAACTATCTATCTTTCGTCATGGTACCATATTCCAATTATTTTTTGTCATGGAATTGTCATTGTAGCATATTTCAATTGTTTTTTGTCGTCCCCGATATTATTTTAATTGCATCATTAAGCTCGTAATTAGTCTATTTTAAATATAAAAATTTACGAATACTTACAATTAATATGTAGAATTATCCTCATATTAAGCCTAATCATGTACATACATAATATCAATCATGTACAAAATTATTTTCAAAATGTTTCACATTTTGTCCAAATAAAATTCGTTGGTGCAAAGTGTTGAAAACTTGAAATCATCATTTATAATAGAGAAATACAAAGATAGAAATATAATCTAAATTTAAATGGGAAGTCATTAAACGAAATATATAAATATGGAAATTTTATACGAAAATATTGGAGGGAAGGTAAAATAATTGAAAGTCACTTTTGTTATTTTAACTTCCCACCAATATTTCGTGTAAAATTCCCTCTCACCCATTTCCTCCCTTAATACTAGGAACAACTACCCACTTAGATAAGTTTAAAGTATCCAACTCAAATGCAAATACATACACTCCAAAAGAAAAAGAAAAGTCCCTCCGTGTATTTTCTTCTCTTTCTATTAATTTATTTCTATTCCCTTGGTGGCCATCCAACAATCAGGTAAATCACTTCCCCTCTCTCGTTTGGTTTGGACTCGTCAATATCTCTTACTAATAAGAGTTCCTAACATCATTTTCCAACGCTCTATTAGCCTCTTGGCAGGATCTGTATAGATTCGTTTCGGCCTACAAGGAGCAATTATTTCAAAGTGTTTATTCAACTCCTACACATAATTTATTTTAATATAGGAATTCTTGACATCCTTTTGATAAGGAAGTAAGTTTTTATCGTGATATTGAATTGTTAACGACCTCGTATAGAAGTTACTAGCTATTTTGTCATTTTATTATTTACTTCACTAATTAATGTTAATTTTATCATCAAAGTTTGAAGATATATTGTTCTTAATCATGATATAAAAATGTATATATTGAAAATATATACCTTTTCTTTTCAAACAGGTATCTGAAGGTGCAAAAAGTGTCTCGTGATTGAAGTTTTAGATAAAGGACCTCTCGTTAGCACATGAGGAAGCAATATACTTTTATACGATTATTCACATATTTCAGTTAAATGTTTATACTCGAGTCAACAACAACAACAACAACATATCCAGTGAAATCCCACAATGTGGGGATGTTTATGATGAAGTGATTTCACTTTATTTGTTCAATGAGTTTTGTACCTGGATGTTTCTCAGAATAATCATATACTCCGTATGTAATTAGTATCTGGTTTTGTATGAATTTTTGCTATTATATTTTTCTTTTATTTTATTTTTTTATTTTTTTTATTTTTTTTGCATAAGCTACTTTTAAAAATTGAAATATACACATAATTACTGATAATATATTTAACTACGGACATAAATAGTATGATCACAAAGCATTAAATTTATATAATTTATTATAATCAATTCTACAGTTCAAGATTTATAGTACATTTTATGACAGCCGCTTTTGGTTACAAAAATGTCCATCTATAGAAATTAAATCGTAGTGCTACATTTTCATCCGTCTCAAATTAATTACATTTAATTCACCCCAAAATGGCCACCATAATAATAACATAATTATACTTTTAACTATGAAATAACTTAATATTTGACAATTGAAATCATCACTAATTAAGATAACATAGAGTGACAAATTAGTTTTGTCAGTAATAACCACCATTTTCAATACACAAAAATGTTTTCAACTACGAAATTTTGCCTTTTCTACACAAACAAATACATTGCTAATTTATATATTTAGAGACGAAAAGTTCCTTTCGTACACAAAGCTTATACCTTTTAGTGACGTAATCACATTCTTTTAACTACAAATTATGCATAGCTTTAAAGACAATTAGCTTCGTCACTACTTAAAATAATAATTAATGACAAATTAGATTTGTCGGTAATAAACACCTTTTTAGCGACGTTACAATGTTTTTAGCTACAAAATTTTAATCCATTTATGACAAACAAGTACGTCATAAATACTATGCATTTGGGGACAAAGTTGTATTTTGTAGTTAATGTAACTTTATTTAGCGACGAAACACTAAATTGTCTTTATATACTTTTAGTGACCCATGTTTTAGGGACGAAAGGTTGACGATTTTTTTTTCTGTCACAAATGATTTTTTGTGACGAAATATGACTTCTAAGTGACAAAATAATTCGTCACAAATAATCAAGTTTGTTGTAGTGTAATGATGCAAATGTAGTGTCCTTTGGAGACTACAAGGTATTTAGTAACCCACTATGGGAGGATGATGGGCTTGGTCTTGATGACAACCATGGAGTGGTTGAAGTTGTTGACACTACTCCCGATGATGAAAAGTCCTTCTTGAAGGTTTGCGACTGTCACGACCCGACTAGGGAGCCATGACGGGTACCCGGAGCTGACTACCGAGCACCACTCATTATGCTAATCCTCATACCCCACCTGAACACATATACTCTTCAAAGCAATATATAAATATACATAGGCCCCCACGGCTGCAAAAATGATATACAAAAATGTACACTGGTGAGGTTATCATGGAATATCTACTACCCACACATACGTATCTACGAGCCTCTACTAGGATGCTAGACATACGGACGGGACAGGACCCCGTCATGCCCAAATATATACACAAAATAATATCTCAAAAATGGCACCTCTGGAATAATGGAGTTCTCCTGTGAATCTACTGAGTAGCTCCTAGGAATATGGGCCACCTCCCTGTCTACCTTTGGGCATGAACACAGCGTCCAAAGAGAAAGGACGTTAGTACGAACATTGTACTGAGTATGTAAGGCATGAACAATAATAACATATCGAAGAAATAAGGAGGCATCAAGTGAGGAAACAACCTGTAACTGAATGTCACATAAGACTGAATAATGCATGCTAGCTTACATCATAAACAACATCATATCGAGTATGTATATATAAGCTACCCGACCATATAGGTACGGTGTGATCATCATTAGCCCGCATTTAGGCCTCTCGCGTTCGGGGTAACATCTCATGCCACCCACTAGTGGTGTCTGCCCATACCCTCTAGACATGGTGTATATGCCGCCCGCCTTAGCGGTGTCTACCCAGCCATATAGGCACGGTGTAATCTCATCATCACATACTTATTATAAAGCATGCATAAAACTCAAGGATAAGCTATAACTTGTTACACTTCGAAAATTTTTTCATTGAAGCATAATGAATAGACTAACGAAGAGCATGAAGTATATGATATTTCAATAAGTAAGGAATGACATTTGATGACCCTAATTAATATTTCAAAGACATTCGAGGTAAGAGGAGAAAGTTTGCCAAGAGAAGGCAAGGCATACGATATGTATCAGAAAGGATTTAAGAGTAACAAGTTAATGATGATTTAATGATGCTTTCGAGAAGAGTTATAACATCCCTTAGATTGCTAATGAGGTGATAAACAAGTGTCAAGAAGGTTCCATAAGGATTGGAGATCAAACGAGTCGACGAGAATGAGTTCGGAAGAACTGGGCATTATACGGCCCAACATACTGGCCGTATGTTTGGCCGTATAATCAGCCCAGATGGCCAGCCTCACTGGACCAAATCTACGGCCAGACATACGGTCAGTGAAATTTATACGGACCGTATGTTGGTCCGTAGATTTGGAGCGGGACAGATTTGAGTATTATTAATAAGGGGTCCAAGTTATTTCATTTCATTTCCCCTTCACACCCCTTCTCTCTAGAACTCTCTAGAACATTTCTCTACACTTCTCCCACAAGAATTCAAGGGATGTTAGTGAACAACTTCATCAAACCAAGCGAATCAAGTGTAAGAAACCCATTAAAGTTCATCTAAGCAAGGAATCCAAGTGAAGGTGAAACTAGGGTTTTGCTCAAGTGAAGTGTTTCCACCCAAGGGTTATTCCTACACTATCTAAGGTAATTTTTATGGTATTTTGATATTGTTTAAGGTATTGAGAAGTTGAAACACTTGGATTGTAGAAGAATCTAGAAAATGGGTCATGAATGTGGGAATAGAGTCATTTTTGAGTAAAAGCTTGGATTGAGTCATGATTCTTGATGTGTTGTGATTATGGTTATGTTATAAATGATGTTAAGAACATGGGATATACATTTTATATGAATGAATGTAATCGTGTGCTATGACCATGGATATGGATGATTGGAAGTGAATTGAGAAGTAAGGATAATGTAGGTGAATAAAGACTATTGTTATGATATTGTGAATGTTATTATTGATGTTTCGGAGTTGATATATGATATGAAGGAAGTCGTATAAATAAGGGATATGTTGTCCAATTTTCTCTAGCTTTAGTCATGTATGCTAAGCTATTGATTTTCTAATGATAGCATAACTCTAATGAAGGTAGAAACGTGAGCATTGAAGGAGAACGTGCAAGTGATAGAATAGTTGAACGGAAAGGTATGTAAGGCTAACCCTTCTTTCATAAGGCATGGTTCTTTGGCCAAATATCTAATCTTCTATGAGCCTATGATGTCCTCCAAATGATGCTATCTTCAAAAGCTACTAAGCTTATGAATCTCAATATGTTACGATTGTACTAAATTCCTCACCTTGATGAGAATCCTCTAGGGATAGATGTAATGAACGACGATAGTAATGATGCTAAAGATGCTTATGAGCTTTTATGTATATGTGTCTATGTATGGCTATTATGAAACCCCGAGCTATATGACAGGGTAGAATATATATATATATATATATATATATATATATATATATATATATATATATATATATGTGTGATTGTGTGTACATCCATATCCGTCCATATTCATATTCGTACTCATTTACATTTCGTATTCGTACTCAATACGAAAATGGATATGAAATGTAAATGAGTACGAATATGAATATGGACGGATATGGATGTATGTACACAATCACACATTAGAAATGGAAAGTCCCTATGAAAAGCAAGTAAGTGTTTATGACGAGGGTTCTACTACCTCCCATCTTGTGATATTTCTTATGTTGCTTATTATGCTTCTATAATGATGTTGATCATGCTTTACACACTCAGTACATTCTTCGTACTGACGTCCTTTTATTTGTGGATGTTGCATCATGCCCGCAGGTGGCCAGGGAGACAGGCTTGATCCATAGCTTTATTACTCAGGGACTATATAGCAGAGCTCCATTTCATTCGGAGCTACAGCTTTTGGTACTTATTCGTTTGTGTACATATTTATGGGCATGGCAGGGTCCTGTCCCGCCTATATGATATGACATACTCTCTTTAGAGGCTCGTAGACATGTGTATATGGTTAGATGTATTTGGCCTTGTCGGCCTATATTTTGGATATCATTTTGTTAGCCTCGTCGGCTTATGTACATCTATATGGGCATTGTTATTGATGATGATATATCTATGTATTGTTGCCCAACAGAATTAGTATGAATAATGGATGGAAAGTATGATTTTGCTATGTGGCTCACCTAGATGTAAATGTGAAAGTATGATAAGAGGTGCTCGGGTGGGTTAGCACCGGGTACCCGTCGCGGCCCTCCGGTTGGGTCGTGACATAACTCTATCGGGGTGACGTAAGGTCGAGAACCCCCAATTCCATTATGGAGTAGTCATACTCATCATGCCTCACCTTGAAGGAACTAGCATTATAAGGTGAGTGTAACAACAATGAATAACGTCAAGGAATCATTAGCTTTAGAATCTTTAGACATTGACTCATCATCATCATTATCATATTCATAACATATCTCTTATCTTTATCTCATGAGGAGCTCTTTATAAACATAGACTCATAGTTTCCGGAATGTAAGAAGATCACGGAAAGATAAAGGGAATCATGTCATAGGAATCATGCCTTAGAAAAGAAGGGACTAGCCTCACATACCTTGATGTCGCTCTAACTTTATCGATTAAGCGCTTTCCTCCAATGTTCACGATTCTACATTCAAGAGAATTCGTACTAAGATTAGATAATCGGAACTATACTTAAGCTTAAGCTAAAGCTAACGAAAATTGGGCAACATTTCCTTTGTTTCTATAACTTTCTCCATTTAATATAACAACTCCCAAACATCAACAACACACCAACAATATCATAATCAATAAACTTCGTTAAGTTAGTCATTATTCAATTCTCAAAATCTCCTCTCAAAGTCATCCAAAACTATGGTTATCACCCAACGTCGCATTCATTTCCATATAAGGCTTCTTCCACATTCTTAACACCATTCATAACAAGATTATATGCGCATAACATCTCAAGAATTATGACTCATGTCAAACTACTATTCAAGAATATCACAAGTTCCATGTTTGAACTCCATATTCTACCTTCTTCCATAATCTAAGTCTTTAACCCCTTCAATATTCTAAATAATATGAAATGATCATAAAACTTACCTTTGATTGTGTGGTAATGGGCTTTTGATGAAGGTACTTCATTTGGAGAAAACCCTAGCTCCATTTCCAAAGAATTTCTTGACTTCCAACAACCCTAGAGAACTCCCTTGCACTTGATTTCGTTGAATTGATGATATTGATCTTTGATTTTCCTTGAGTTCTTGTAAATGGAGTGAGTAGAATATTCTAGAGACTTAGAGAGAAGTGGAGAAGTTGGAAAATGAGAAAATAGAAGAGGGATCACATTTTTATACTTGGAAAATGTTTAGCCCGTCGGGACTTATACGGTCCGTATAAGTGACCGTATTTCACCGTCAGGAAAATCTTCATTTCTGTTGGGTTGTACAGACCCTTATATGGACCGTATAAACTTACACGGACAGTATAAGTGGTCGTATAACTCCACTTTCCTGAAATTATTCCGTCGTTTCGTTTGATCTCCAATCCTTATGGAATCTTCTTAGCACTTGTTCATCACTTCACTAACAACCTAAGGAGTGTTATAACTTTTCCTCAAGACATTACTAAGTCAACATTAGCTCAATACTTTGCAAAATCTTTCCGAAACACAACGTATACTTCGCCTTTCTTAACGAACTTTCTTCTTTTACTTCAAACGTCTTTGGAATCTTAATTAAAATCGTCGAGTAGTACTTCTTACTTATGGAAACATCGTATACTGCTTACCCTGCGTTAGTCTATCTACCTGACATGAAATTTTTCGAGGTGTAACAGTGACCCACTTGATGGACCAACGTCGAATTTCAGAATGGCTTCCGAAAGTGAAGAGTGCTCTTTAAAGAAGGAGAGTGACTTACATGAACAAGAGCACACTTTTTGAAAGGACTATGATAGATCATCTAACCAAAGGTGTGGGGAGATGCTACTCTTAGCTTGGCATAGGTTGAATGAGCATAATGATAAAAATCTCTCTTGATGAACTTGATTATTTGACAAACTTGCTTATGAAGTTTTGTCAAAAGAGGAGTCTTGAAGATGAAGACCATTTGAAGGGACCTCATTGAACTACACTTGGGTATGAAGTCACAACTTGTACTTCCTTCAAGGACGGTATGTATTATTAGCTCATACTTATTCTTGGGCTTTCTAAAGCTATGAAGGTAAGTTCTTGGTGTGTTAAGTATAGTAGTAACACTTCTTTCCATTCATGTGATCATTTGCTAGTGTTATTACTTGATTTCATATTGGGCTTGCATGGGGAATGTGAGCAAATTAGTGTGGGTGATACCTTTGTATTTGACCCCGGTGATGACTTAGGAGTGATTCCTTACTTTAGGTAGGCTAGTGTGATGATTGGACACTTGGGTTGGGCTTATTGGTGATATTACACTTAGTCATAAGGGATTTCACTTGTTTCTTGACTTAAGGGGAGATGTATGCTTCTTAATTGCTAGGACCAATGTAGACTTGCATGTTGGGATTTCTACTTACATTGGGTTCTTTGATTTACCCTTTTGTCAAAATGACTTGAATAGCCAAGTGTCTTTGGAATTGTTTGGATACATATTCTTTCTAGATCCATTTGATTCTTGGTTATATCATAAAAGTGAGCCATTTAGTATGTTGGTTGCATGCTTTGCTTACTTTAGGTATTATCATTGGCTTTATGATGACTACCTTGCTAGTTTTGTGAAAGGGTTTGTACTCATTTTCTTCTATATTTTGCAAGATACGGATTTGAGGACGAATCATTTTGAAGAAGGGGAGGATGATATGATCCGACTTGGCACACCTCGTTTTAGAGACTTACATCCAAGGCCAAGATATGGAACTTGAGCTCTACAAGCATCATGGATGATAAGGATGGCGTTGAAGGCCTTTGGAGGCCCTACAAAAGCCCCTTGATAAGGGCCTATGATGTGTGGGAAATGGCTTGGGCGAGGGAGAAGATAAGGCTACAAGAAGAAGCCGACACTCAGTGGCTAGAAGCGCAAAAGACGGACATACAAAAGTGGCCAAACATGCAAAAAAGGGACATACATGCAAATGGTTGCAATTGCAAGCTTTGAGGATGGGATGATGGCTATTTGTGCAAGGGAGAGACATTTTGGATTCCAAGCCAACATCTGACTAGCGAAAAAGACTGTGCCTTATTAATGGCATTTTTGTAATAACCTAGTCTTCTTTAGTCTAGGAGTATAAATACTAGACTTAGCCATTTTCTTCACTTAGATTTTAATGATGAATATTTGAGTGATTATAGGATTATCATAGCTTGTTTAGCTAGGGTTTAGCTTAGTTTATTAGATTTAATGGTGGATTCTATTGTTGGTTTTTGAACCGTTTATTTTAAATGATTTCATGAAGATTGTTCGTTTGCGGATTTCATCCGAATATCTTGCATTGAATTCATATTGCTTTGGTTCTTTTGAGTTGTTGAATTCAAATTAGAAGGGTTTAGTTTCATATACCTAGATTTGTATATAGGATTCCCCCCATTCGGGTCAAGTATTTATCTCTATTCCTCATTCCCTTTCTTTCTATCCTTAATTTTTGCATTTTGAGTTGATTTGGTTTCATCCCCAAATCGATTCGTATCATTCTTGTAGGCTGGGAACCACCTGACTTAATAGTTACTTTGAACATTATATACCGTAACTCAAAGTACACCTGGACGCAGAAAAGGCCCAACATAGAAATATCCGATAATCCAACACATATGTACATATGCGAACCGATAAGGTCGCTATAACATCCCGAGTATCATAAAGGCAGCAAGGCTAACAGGAAAGTATCACAGACCAAAACAAGGCCCACATGATCATACACAATATTTACATACCCCACTATGTCTATGAGCCTCTAAGAATGTACATATGAACATATATTACACTAGCAAGTCCGGAGTAGTGGCACTTGCTGACACCGCTGAAGTTGAAAAATCCTACTGTGGTAGCTCCTCAATAACCCTGTCCGAGCCTGCAGCACGAAATGCAGTGTCCCGTGCAATGGGACTATGGACAAAAGTACTGAGTATGTAAGGCTGGAATTAATAACATAAGTAAGACGGAGATATAAAGAGAATAGAGGTAACCTGTCATCTGAGACACACAATATATAATGCATGAGTTTAGAAATCATATGCTGGTATACACACACACACACACACACACACACACACACACACACACACACACACATATATATATATATATATAGTATCATCATTATAACGTACCCGGCCTTTTCAAGACTCGGTGTATAACATACCCGACCCTTTTGGGACTCGGTGTGTAACATACCCGACCCTTTTGGGACTCGGTGTGTAACGTACCCAGCCTTTTCGGGACTCGGTGTGTAACGTACCCGGCTCTTTCGGGACTCGATGTATAATACCAACTGATCAGTAGTTGCACAATAGGTGCCGTACCCAGCTGACTATAGCGCGGCTCGGTGTAGTAAAATAATGCATATATATATATATAATGCATGAAGAGCCAATGAACTAACATTGGGCCTTTCAGAGTGACGTAAGGTCATAGCCTCCGAATGAATTATGAAATTCGTATCGAATCCAAGGAAATAACTTAATGATAATAAACATGATACTATTTCAAGAATCAATCAAATAATTGAGGCATTAAGATAGGAAATAAAAAGTGTAGGAGTGGAGCGAATTTGTTAAGGAACGCTCATGTTCATATTCTAGTTGGATTCGTGCCAAAGAAAGAGAGAAACAAACACCTTACATACCTTATTCGCCGAGCTACCACTTAAAGGATCCTTTACTTTGATGTCTGCCCTTCACCCGAACCTATACATATTGAGAAATATATCTTTAATCATACTTCCATCATATTTCCATCAACTCATATGTACTAGTTATCGAAGGCTAATTTGGGTTACGAAAATTTGGGCAGCATCTCCCCTATATTATCTATTTCCTCCAAATACCAAAACAACTCCCAAATAATACCAACAACATCAACAACAACATCCTCAATATTGTACAAGATAAATATGTACAATTCTATCCAAAACTCCCTTCAAACTTCAATCCATAGGCCAACAACACCAACATAATAATTATAACTCCTATTCTCGTAAATATTCCTAAATCAATATTAATAAAGAGAGATTCACACCTTACCTTTACTAGAATAGGAAGATATTCAATATTTACTTTGAAACCAAGCCAATTCCTACACAAGACAAAACTATAATCACGACTATACGTTACCCGGACCTCGATTAATACTCCGTCACTCAAAATTATTCAAAATCCTTACTTTTATGGTGTATATAAGCTCTCATATGTTTGCTGAGCTTTCTAGAATATTTGGGGGATTTATTATGAATAAAAATGGGGTTTTTACCCCTCATATAATGGATTAGAGTCGGTTGGCACCGACTTAAAAAGTGCTCTGTGCGTTCACGCACTGTCGCAGCGCATTCGCGCACTGTAGCAGCCTACGACACTGCACATTCTCATACTGTAGCTGTGCGTTCGCGCACTATAGTAGCCCGCGACACTGCACATTCGCGCACTGTAGCTGCGCGTTCACGCAGGGCAATCCCCTACTCCACCGGCCTAACTTGTAACGTCCATAATTCTCTACTCCGACGTCATATTGATGAACAGTTTATTGCACTGGAAACTAGACTTCCTTAACTTCAATTTAGGCTTTTGCTTTACCTCAAAACTCCTTATTTACTAAAAGATATTCTTTCTCCAAATTGGGGCTAAAATTACCCCTCATATTTTCTCCAAAAATCCAACAACTTAATTTCCTTGTTTCACTTACCCTCTAATCCTTCCGCAGCTTATTATATGAAATTAAGCCCTCATAAACATAAGATAAGCACATCTAATCTCACATATCCTTGGAGGTAACCCCAATGTCCATACTTAAAACAACCAACACCTACGAATTTCAACGTACAAAACTATGGGGTGTAACATTCTCTCCCCCTTTAGAAACATTCATTCTCGAATGTTGGAATACTTAAGGTATAATAGAGGAGGCCCGGTTCAGTCGACAGGTTCAATCGCAGGTTCTTCATCTTCTGTTCACCCTCTTGGGCAAGGTTCTTCCTCAGTTCCTGTTATATCCCGTATTTTGTGTATTGGGACAATCCGGATTAACTATGATAAGTTAGGGGCAAAACCATTCCGGGATACAAAGTGGGGACTTTTGACCTTTGATTTTGTTTTAAGACATAAGTTGTTCATGAATTTGTTGGCATGTAACATTTAGGAAAATTTGGGACCAAAAGTGGAATAATTGAAAGTTGGAAATCATGCATTATTTGGCCATGTTGATGTGTGGTGTGGGAGATGGCCCACACATTTTGTGGATAAATTTAATTGGTCCAACACATGTGTGGGCCATGGAAACTTGTATGACTTACATTAGTATGTAAAAGATGACTTCTAAGTCATTCATCTTCATTCAATACTTAGAAAAAAAAAAACAAGAAGTTGAAGAAGAAAACAACAACCTCTCGGCCAAGAGGAGAAAAACCAAGTCAAATTGAGCCATCCCAAAAATATTTCTTTGATGCAAATCCACTAATTGGAGGTCCCTAAGTAACGTCGAAGTGTTGTTTGGGTCATCAAACCATCCGTTTTGTAAATCGCAAACCCTAGCCTATTTGTGAAGTTGAAGAAGAAAGGTAAGATTTAATCTTGTTTTATGTGTTATGAATGGTGTATGCATGTTTTAGTATGTTAATATGGATGAAATTCATGAAATATAGTATGTTGGAGTTGAGGCCGTGTGTATGAGGTTTGGCCGTGTAGGTGTGTGGGTTGTGTTGGGATGATGAAATGATTTTATGTAGCATGTTTAGTTGTGTAGTGTGAAGAAAAGAATAGGAGAATCATCAACATATGTATATGTGTAGTGTTGGCCGAATATGGGTCATATTATATGACAATGAATGAATTAATTCTAGTTGGAATTTTGAATGTTGTCATTGTGAATTCTATGTTGGAAATGAGAGTTTAATGACTCAAGATTGATATTGTAATTGTATGGGCTGATTTGGAGAATTATGTGTCTTTAATGCATTTTCTATATTTATGGGAATGACATTGTTAGAGTGTGGATTGTTGGTGCAAATCATGATTTGAAAGTGAGAATGGGTTATAGTGGTGTTCTCGGGTTTGGGCGATTTCGGGTGAGTTGGGATGTTGTTTGGGATGTTTGAAATGTTGTATGAATTGTTTAAAATGTTCTTGAATCTTGTTGGTATGGGTTCGGGTTGGTATTTGAATGTATAAGCGTTGATGTTGGCTTGAAGGTAAGCCGTTGAATTGAATATAATGAATGATGTTGGATTATGTAGAAAGGGTATTTAATGCTAGAATGCATTTTGAATTGATTATTGATGTTGCTAGGTTGGTTGTTGGTGTTGTTGTTGTTGATTTGGCCGAGTTAAATTCTCGGGGTTGGTCTATTTACAGGGGAAATGCTGCCCAAATTTTTATAGAATTAAGTGCTAATTTGGAATTAAATGCCTAAATGCCTATGGCTAATGTTTGGCATATTATGACGTATTTGTAGACCTTGGAGAGCCCGAGGTGTAGGTTGGGATTAGCTTGAGTTTGTATTAGCTTGAGAGCGGACGAGGTATGTAAAGCTCAATCCTTTTCTCCTTTTGGCATGCCTTAGTTACAAATAGGCTATGACACGAGCCTCGAGGAAATTCTATTCTCGCAATCCGAGCATGTTTATGACTCTTATTTGTCTCTTGGAATTCGTATGTTTGATGTGATGAAATATTGGCCCTTATGTCTTTGGAAAATTTGGTTTTCGAATGTTGCATAAAAAGTTATGGTTTTTAAAGAGTTCGTAACTACGAACGGCCGTAACTTTCACGAAAGGCTCGGATTGCCTCGAGATGTTCGTAGGAGATAGTATGGCGTATGATGAGTATGTTTTCCATAGGCGGGCCCGGCTCGGGTCAACACCCGACCGTGGGTCCCGACTCTCTCTTTGTAATTACGAGGACTTTTGAAAGAATTTGGTTTGGCTATTATTCCGATTTCCAAATATGGTCATTTTACTTATCTTTCGAGTCTATGATAATGATTTTATACATATGGTTACTCACGACTCTGCTCGTGCATTCTATTGCATCTTTCGCCGAGTCCCGGGCCGGTTCTGTTGTCGTGCGCACTTTGTTATACTCCGGTGTTATGCTGTGTTATGGTTCGTCGAGCCCCTCGCTAGAGGGCCGGGTTCCGCTTATATTTTGTGTTATGCTGTGTATGGCGTTATGCTATGTTATGATGTGTGACGGGGATACGAAGATTTGAAACTTTTTGGTGTTATGCTGTGTTATGGCGCCGATGACGGGCGGGCGACCATATTTTCTGAGCCCTATGCATGATTTATATTTTGAAAGTAAACATTTTGGTATTTTGGATATGCACTTACTTTCTGTACCTCTGTTTCGATTATGACTCAGATTTGTTTACTGTATCTTCTGCTTTGCATACTCAGTACATATTTCAATCTTGACCCCGCTCTTCGGGGGAAATTGCGTTTCATGCCCGCGAGTGCGAGACGCACGATTCGGTGATCGCGATCTAGGACACCCCTTTTCTGCTTGTTTAGAGTGCTCCCCTTATTTCGGAGCCCACATTTTGGTATATATATCGTTAATTGCATATGTATATGTTTGTTCGGGGGTACGGTGGGGCCTGTCCCGTCATATGATTACGTTGTACATTTAGAGGTACGTAGACGTATATGTGGGTTGTGTGCCTATTCTGTACAGGTGTGTTTGTATGTCATATGTTCTGGGCGATCCCATTCGTCGTGGCAGCCTTGTCGGCTTGCATTTGTATATGTTTTGTTCTTGGATGCGCCATGTGATAGCCTTGCCTGCTTCTGATATATATATGTTTGTGTTTGAGATGTGGTTGAGACAGTTTGAGATAATTTGAGATAGCGTCTGATATTTGTATACATAAGCCATCTGTATGTGATTCGGATTTGATGAATGTGTTTGGGTGCCCAGCTCGGGCACTAGTCACGGCCTACGGGGTTGGGTCGTGACAGTTCCAGCTAGTAGAGGTAGGGAAAGAGGTCAGGTGCCTGGTTCCGGCAGCAGCCAAAATCGTATTTATGCACTTACAGGGCGGCAGGATCTTGAGTCGTCCCCAGATGTTGTGACAAGTATTTTATCCATCTGTTCTTATGATGTCTATGCATTGATTGATCCGGGTTCCACACTATTTTATATTACTCCTTATATTCCCTATAAGTTTGGCATTAAGCCCGAATCTTTGCCCAAGCCTTTCTTAGTTTCTACTCCGGTCGGGGAACCTATTGTCACAAGACGAGTTTATCATAAGTGTGTGGTTATGATATGTGGCCGTGAAACTTTTGCTGACTTAGTGGAGTTAGAAATGGTGGATGCTGACGCTATCATGTGTATGGATTGGCTAGCCTCTTGCTATGCCAATGTGGAATGTTGGTCCAAAACTGTAAAATTTCAGTTTTCGGGTGAGCCGGTTCTCAAATGGAAGGGAAATACTCTGGCTCCAAAGGGTAGGTTTATTTCCTACCTTAAGGCACGAAAAATGATTTCCAAAGGTTATATTTATCATTTGGTTCAAGTTAGAAGTACTAAAGCCGAACCGCCAACCTTGCAATACGGTCATGTAGTTAATGAATTCCAGGATGTATTTCCCGATGAATTACTAGGTCTCCCTCTCAAAAGGGAAATTGAATTTGCTATCAGCGTGTATCCGGACACTCGACCTATTTTTATTCCGCCTTATCGTATGTCCCCTGCTGAGTTGCAGGAATTAAAGGTGCAATTGCTGGACTTTCTGGATAAGGGCTTCATTAGGCCCAGCACGTCTCCATGGCGAGCGCCGGTATTGTTTGTGCGCAAGAAGGATGGCTCACTAAGAATGTGCATCAACTATCGGCAATTGAATAAGGTGACTATTAAAAACAAATATCCGTTGCCTAGAATTGATGACTTGTTCAACTAGCTACAGGGTGCCAAATGCTTCTCGAAGATTGACTTAAGATCAGGGTATCATCAACTACGAGTGAAAGGGGAAGACATTCCAAAAATAGCTTTCCCAATGAGATATGGCATTTTGAATTCTTAGTTATGTTTTTTGGATTGACCAATGCTCTTAGGGCATTTAAGGCATTGATGAACACAATATTCCGGCCCTTCTTGGATTTTTTTATGGTGTTCATTGACGATATCTTGGCATATTCTCGTTCAGAGATAGAACATGTGGATCACTTCTGAAAGGTGTTGCAAACATTACGAGATCAAAGCTTGTATGCCAAATTTTTCAAATGTGAATTTTGGCTAACTTCAGTGGCTTTCCTAGGCCATATCATGTCTGATGAAGGTATAAAAGTTGATGATCGGAAGATCGAGGCCGTTAAGAACTAGCTCCGACCAACGACCGCTTTGGAAGTTCGAAGTTTCTTGGGCCTTGCTGGGTATTATCAAAGATTTTTAAAAGGATTTTCTTCCATAGAAGATCCCCTTACAAAATTAACTCAGAAGGGGGCTAATTTTTAATGGTTAGAAGCGTGCGAGCAGAGTTTCCAGAAATTGAAAGATAAGTTGACATCCGCTCCGGTTCTTACTCTTCCAGAAGGTACTGAGGGTTACACTTTATACTGTGATGCATCACGCACAGGTCTGGGGTGTGTACTTGTTATATCCCGTGTTTCGTACGTTGGAATATTTTAAGATTGGTTGCGACAAGTTAAGGACAAGGTTATATTTTTTTCCGATTTTGTTAGAGTGCATAAGTTGCATATTCATCTTTTTATGGGTATGGAGTATTAAGGGTAAATTTGGAATAAGGAAAACTAGGGGCTAAGAGTTGGAAAAAAAATATTTCATAAAGTGGCCAAAGGGGCCATGTGGCCGTGGGGTATGGTGTGGGCCCCACCCATGGTTGGCCAATTGTTGCATGCCATGAAATGGCACATGTGTTCACCTTATAATTGTAGGGGGACATATATATATATGGACAAAGATGACAAAGCAAAGCAATTGTTCATCTTTTATAACTCTAGAGAGTTGGAGAACCTTGGAAAAAAAAAAGACACCATATTCGGCCATGGTGAGCAAAATTGAAGACCATGAATTGATCAAGAAAAATTATTTTCTTCTAGTCTCTCTACTAATTGGAAGGTCCTCTACAACGTGGGGTAGTTGTTGGAGCAAGTAGATCATTCGTTGTTGCCATG
Organism: Lycium ferocissimum; assembly: GCF_029784015.1. Classification (NCBI taxonomy): domain Eukaryota; kingdom Viridiplantae; phylum Streptophyta; class Magnoliopsida; order Solanales; family Solanaceae; genus Lycium; species Lycium ferocissimum. Next base: position 3,917 of record NW_026727138.1, on the reverse strand, counting down.
TATAAAGCCTAGCCGAGAGGTGAAGTGGGGCGAAGAAGGTAAGGTTCAATCTTTATTTTCATATGATATGCATGGTTTGTGTATGTTGTAGTATGTGGAAATGAATGAAATTCATGAAAGAATGGATGTTGATGTTGGCCGTGTGTGTGTGTGTGTGGCCGTGTATATGTGGTGTAGTGTAGGAGTGAAGAACTAATCTTATTTAGCATGTTTGGATTGTTGTGTTGTGGATTCTATGATGCAAATGAAAGTTTAATGGTTCAAATTGAAGTTACAATCATGTGTGGGCTGTTTTGAAAGCTAATGCGAATTAAATATAGTTTCTTGTATTTATGAAGATGATGTTGTTAAAGTATGGATTGTTGGTGTAGTTGATGAATTTGAAAGAAAGAAATGTGTTGTTGTTGTTCCTATTGGAATTGGGAATTTTAATAAGTAGTATATTGGTTGGGTTGTTCAAAATATTGTGTGAATTGTTTAAAGTGTTTTTGAAAACTGTTTGAATGATCTCGGATTAGTAATTGAACGTGCAAGCATTGATGTTGGTTTGATTATATGTGGTTGAGTTGTTGGAATGGTTGTTGGTAATATTGGCCGAGTTGAATTCTCGGAGATGTTGAGTTTATAGGGGAAATGCTGCCGAAATTTCTGTAGATAAAGTGTTAGCTTGGAATTGGATTCCTAAGTGCGTATGACTAATGTTTGGTGTCTAACGACGTTATTGTAGATTTTGAGAAGCCGAGACTTAAGTTTGGATTAGCTTAGGAAGCGGACGAGGTATGTAAAGCTTACTCTTTCCTTCTTTTGCCATGTCTTAGACGGGATTAAGGTATGACATGATTTGTGCCTTGGGGTAACTCCATTCTTAAGTTTCGAGCATGTTTATGATTCATATTTGCTTCTTGATGTTGGCATCCTTATATGGTCAAGCTATGGTCCATATGTCTTTGATATGATTGGATTTAAAATGTTGTATAAACGGTTTTGTTCCTAAAGGCTCCTATGTCTAAAAATGTCCATAACTTTCATAGACAGAACTGGATAGCTTTGATATGATCGTAAGTGATTCTATAACGTATAATATCTCTAACTCTCGTGGGCGGGCCTGGATTGGCATAATGCATATCCGTGGGCCCCCGAGACTTCCTTTGTATAGTCCTAACAACTTTTTGAAAGGACATAATATGGCTATCATCCCGACCCCCGAGTATGATTACTTAATTATCTGGTGAGTCTAAAATGAGGATTTTTGTGCATATGATTTTGATACGTAACTATGATTTCTAAAGTTCTATTTGATATGTACCCGAGTGACATTCGGAAGAAACTTGATTTGGCTATTGTCTGGTTTGTAAATGATAGTTCGTTTTGATTACTCTATTGAGTCTTTGTGAATGTTTTAAATTGCATATAGTTTCTCATGATTCTGCTCGCGCATTCTGTTATTACCTCTTTCGCCGAGTCCCGGGCCGGTTGTGTTATCGTGCGCACTATGCTATATTCTGAAATATGATGTGTATTTTGAAGTATGATGTGATTCCGAAGTATGATGTGTTACGAAGTATGATGTGATACGAAGTATGATGTGATACGGGGTATGATGTGTTCGGAGGTATACAATATTCCGAAGTATGATGTGTTGTGGCGCCAAAGATGGAGTGGCGACCACGTTCTGTCCGCCGGGTCCCATTACGGACCGTATGTGATATATGATTTGACAATATGATGACATGACGATATGATGATATGAGGATATGATGATCTTATTCACCGAGTCCCTCACTAGAGGGCCGAAGATGCAGTATATATGTATATGATGATATGATGGCTATGCATGATGATTATATGACCTCATTTACCGAGTCCCTCACTGGAGGGCCGGGACACGTTATATATGCATACGTACGAGGTGATTATTTACTTATGTCACTCAGTCCCATTATGGGCCGGATATGATACATGACATTGATGTGCATGATTTGTATTTCAGAAGTAAGCATTTTGGCATTCTGATTATTATATTTGTCTTCTGTACCTCTTATGTATGATTTGTATTTCAAATGCAAGCATTTTGGTATTCTGGTTATTATGCTCACTTTTTGTACTTCTTACTTTGGTTATGACCTCGTTTTACGTATTCCATGCTTTACGTACTCGGTACATATTCATCTTGACCCCTTTCTTCGGGGGTTGCGTTTCATGCCACGCGGTACCTACGGATGAGTAGGGGACGTCGGCGAGAAGAGATTACAGCTGGATTGGCGAGCTCCATTTTCTCCGGAGTGCTGCCGAGTCAGACTATTTATGTTGTGGCATCACATTCTATGTTAGAGACTTTGCAGACAGAGTCACGTATAGTATGTGTCAGTTTGTAAGCGGCTCTATAAGCCGATGTATTATTATGCATTGTGTTACAAGTTTCATATGTATACGGATCTTCCTTGATTTGAGAAAGATGAAAAGTATGTTTCTTTTGACAGCTTTCATTATGCATTCATGTTATGAGTTAAGGGCCCAGTATGACTGTGAGTATAACGAGAGTCAGCGGGTTGGCTCGGCCCTAAGTAAGGGTCGGGTGCCCATCATGCCCTATCGAAAATTAGGGTGTGACAAATTGGTATCAGAGTAGTTCGTCCTAGGGGTTGTCTGCAAAGTCGTGTCCGGTAGAGTCCTGTTTATGGTGTGAAGCTCGCCACATTTATAAGCAGGAGGCTACGGGGCATCTAGGGTGGTTACTCTTCTTTCACATCTTAGATCGTGCCATAGAGCCAAGTCATAGGAGATGAGATCCCTTACCCTAACTTTTGATTGCAGCAGAAGAATGACATCGACAGAGGAAAGTGATTGATGATATTGGAAGTTACTAAGCACGCAGGTAAGCAAAGGTATGAAAGATGTATGTCGGATAAGGTATTGAAGTACGATCGAAATGTAAAGTTGAAAACTAAAAAGGAAAGTGTAACAGGTGCAGTTCGAGTTGGACACACGAGGTAAGTTTATCATCTTCGCATTGTTATTGGTAATGGGAGCCTTGTGTGGCTGTGATATGACATTATATGTACATATGTTAGCCCTGTGAGGCAATGTTGGTATTTCCTGCGTGCAGGTTTTGAGATAGTAAGAAATATAGAGGAAGCTCTGCCGAAATTTTCCCAGAAATAAAAAGAGAATGAGATATGGGTTTGTGATATGACTTGAAAGGTCGTACTAATAGTAATGATAAGATTTGACTAAGCTACGAGTACGGCTGACATCGAGAAAGAAGTAATAGTATGATTAAGACAAGGGTATGGAGGAAAAGGATCGTGATGGATATGAATGTATGGATAAGACAACTTGTGAGATATTAAGGATAAAGTGGACCAGAAAGGGTAAAGGGTTAAGAAGTGTTATGCTATAGGACTGATTACGAATAAGATATAATGTGAGTATAATGAGGATTGTTGTGAAAATAAGTAAAGCCGAGTGAGAAGGTGGCCAAAGCTATGATGTGATCTGTTATATCCCGTATTTTTGAACGTCGGATTATTTGTAAGCTGAGGTGGGGCCCACATGTTAAGATTTTTTTTTGAACATGTGACAAGTTATATGAATCACATATGTAAAGTTAAACACAACTCATGAAGGACCCTTGGGCCAAATCAAAGTGGAAGCCCTCCAAACGAATATTTTTAAGAAAACGTTTTCGGGTGACCTGACTTTGAGGGGAAAAAACAGTATTATAAGTTTGGAATTTGGAAGAATACCAAGAAATAGAAGTTGTAGATAATTCCATTAGCTTTCCAACCATAGGTCGTGGGTTCCCAGGTGACGTCGGTACAAGGAGATATGAACGTTTTAAGGTCGAAAGGTCAGTGGGCTAGGCCCAACTCGGGCCCAACCGGGTTAGGCCCATGACCCATGTTATATAAGTGATA